>NW_006400329.1:201995-222752 GCF_000299155.1 Elephantulus edwardii | reverse complement strand
GGCATGCTTTGCAGCATGCTTTATTATTTTAGTGTTCCTTCTGCTTGCCAGAGTTTTCAGGCCTTTTCACAGTTCTAAAGATAGCGTAGCTATTTCTTTCTTTAAAAAAAAAAAAAAATTCTAATTTCTATTCATTCTCGTTTAACTAGTTGTATTTACACATTTACCCAACACTTGTGCTTCATTTTCTTTTTGTGCACATGCTGCTTCACTTTGTCATCCAGCTCGTTTGACTTGCTCAGATTTTCAAGATAAAAATCGTCTCTTGAAAGAAAAATAGAGCTTAATTTTAAAAGTAGAGTTCTAAAGCTTTAGATTCAAGTTTGGCTGACTTGAACTTAACGGAGGGCTTCAGACCCCTGCATGTCCATCCCTGATGCATTTCTACATTTCTGTCAGTATCCCTACTTGATTCTTAAGAGTAGATAATGAGAAGCCTCACTCGCTTATCTCTCTCTCTTGAAACTGAACTGGTTCTGTACTTTTGACCAAAAGCCTTAGCCCAGAAACTATACCTATATTAGTATGTTGGCCTCAGTTCTGGTTAGAGAAAAGGCTATATGTCTGTAAGTGCGTAAGTACAATGTTTGAGAGAGGGGAGGTGTTTGCACAGGGTTGTGTTTGTGGTTAAACAGTAGTAAATGTGTAAAGGTATCTTTTTCCCAAGTTTCCAAGTGCTGTCAAATCATCATATTTCTTACAAGAGCCCTTTGATAGGAGTATATCTCTTGTGCAAAAATAAATGAGTCTCTGAAAGAGATTCATTTTATGTTTTTAAATAAAATGATAGACTAGATCCTGCTAGCCCAAACACTTTTAT
This sequence comes from Elephantulus edwardii, assembly GCF_000299155.1. Classification (NCBI taxonomy): domain Eukaryota; kingdom Metazoa; phylum Chordata; class Mammalia; order Macroscelidea; family Macroscelididae; genus Elephantulus; species Elephantulus edwardii. The sequence goes on along the minus strand of NW_006400329.1, from coordinate 221,932 downwards.
TCTCTTCACAGTATTACAATGGTATCAAAGAACATTTAATATAAATTCTTTTAGACCTTCCGTCTCAAAAAACAGCTTTAACAGTTAATATTTCTCTTACGGAATTATGCATTTTTTTGAAGGATTATGGGATTTCTTGATTGGAATACAAAATTAGAACAAAATTGCCCAAGGAAATACATACATTACTATCATTTATTTTTAATGCTTCTTGTACTTAGCTAGGATTTAATATCTTCATAGTTTTCCAATCTATAGATCCTCCTAACTTAATCTGTAATTATTAAATAGACATTTCCCCCCCAGTGTGTTACTTATCCTATTTGTGAAGATTATCTTTTGAAGACTTAGAATAGCAATGAATGCCTGTATCACATGCTTCCAAAAACTAGAAGCAAAGGAGCAGTGTTGGGTTATGAGTAGAATGGATATCATTTTCCTCGATTCTTGAAATTGGTGAGGAAAATAAAATTTTATTCTTCACTGCGTACTTGCCAAAGGATTGAGGTGGTAGTGGATTGAAGCATAAAATTATTATTGAACCAAAAGTGTTTGTCTTTCAAACTGTGTTTGTAAGTGTTTCACCATAGAAATTGGCCATTAATTCAGAGTGGTTTACAAATTTATCCTGGAATTCTGATTGTTGGAGAGAATCATCAAACACTAGTCAGAGTAAATAGCAACAAATGATTGCTTTAAGAGAGTCTAAAACTGGCATGCCCCTTAAAAAGATTTAGTGAGGTAACCATGAGATGAGAGATTCTGCTGCTAAGTATACATTGCCTGAAACTATCATGGCATTCAGTTGAATTGTAAGAAATGATTGCTGTTGATAATAAGATAGTTATTATAAAACTTACACGATAAGCTTGTTTTATTAAATAGTTTTATTAGATTGCTTTTATTAGATTCTTTGTTAATACTGTATGAGCAGGAAGAATAAATATTTGACAGAGAACAAAATGGGGATATGTTTATTTTGCTTTGCCTAATTTTGTTGAAGAAGTTTTATGTAAGATTTTTATAATCAGAGTGTTATGAGTCTATGAGAGTGGGCAAGAATAAATCTAGAAATAAAATAGGCTTAAAAAATCCAATTTAAGTCTCTTTTGATCTGTTCAAGGCTGAGAATACACCACAGAATCATGCCAGTGCTATTTCTGACCAAGAAGTTAATGCCAATTCTTTCCTGCCTAAATGTTTTTGTGTGCCATTGAAACACTTGCAACTCATAGCAATCATCTGTATAATAGCTCTCTATGAAGCCTGCCCTATTCTGAGCCAGTGTCCCTGCCTTCAACACACTTACCCCTGTTACCCTAGTTACTGTGTCAACCCATCATCCAGGGTCTTCCTCTCCTGCGCAGTCCGTCCACCCTTCTGAACATGATGTCCTTCTTCAGGGACTGGTCTCTCCTGGCCACGTGCCCAAAATATGTCAGACAGAGCTTCAAAATCCTAGCCTCCATGGAGAAACTTGGTTTCACACTCTCCAAGACAGACCTGTTTGTTCTCTTGGCGGTCCATGGTATGTTCAGTACTCTCCTCCATCACCACAACTCAAAGGAAATTGATTGTTCTGTCATCCTTAGTCATTGTCCTGGTCTCTGGTGCATAGCAAGTAATTGCGAAGACGATGGCCTGGAGAGGTTCCTAATTTCCCCAGTGCAGTTTGTTTGGGGATAAAGTAAGGAGGGTTTTGATTCCATCTGGCATCAGAAGACTATATGTGAATTCTCTCCTTTCTCACTTAGTTCTATAACTAAGGACAAGTTCTTTAATCTGAGTCTTTGGTTACCCTTATAAAACATGGGATGGTGTGGTGCTACTTTTTGCCTCAAAATTTTGTATGACAGGTATTGGTAAAAGCATTTTATCAAACAGCCATATTTAGGCATTGTACTTTTAAAAAAAATTTTTTTATTTTTTATTTTTGTATGTACCATTAAATCGGATCTGACTGGTACAAGAAGAAGATTGTCCCTCATTCTCCACAACAGAGCATCTGGTGAATTTGAACCACTCATCTCTGGGGTTGTAATACAGCTTTTTACCACTAGGCCACCAGAGCTCACCAGGCATTGTTCATTTTATTGCAGTCAGTGTTTGATAGATCTTCTGGCATTGCCTTTCTTATATTTGTTAACGAACTAATAACTATCACCAAGGAAACTTCCTTCAGAAAGTTTTTAATTTTCCAGAGTCCTTAGGTTTTATGAAACCAAACATTTTGCCTGAGTAAATGATCCTGTAGGAACATTATGGCATATTGGTTAAATATACAGGCAACAGACCTAGGTTCACACAAACTAAATCGCAAATCCCTCTAGGCATAAAATGATATAATACTTACCTTGTAGAAGGATTGAGAGGATTGAGTTTAATGAGGTGCTTAAAGCACTTCATGGGGCCCAATTTATTGTAAGTTTGCAATGCTTCTAATTTTCTTTCTGATGAGCAAAGACTGAAAATGCTTGTTAGTATGTAATCATTAGGGTAACTTAGGAAAAGATAAAAATTAGACATATTGCACTCAAAGTTCCAGCAATTAAATCCAAACTACAAAATAGCTTATGGAATTTTACCTGTTACTTTGTCCATATTTTCCTCACAGGAGAAGGATGGTAAGAATGGCAGGCAGCAGCTATCTATAAATTGAGGAGGATAGGGGAGAATGGTGGGAGTGGAATAGAAAAAGAAAATAGAGATTTTCATGTCAACATGCAGTTTTCTATGATTAAAGATTTTAAAGGGTTTTTTAGTAACGTCAGTCCAGAGTTTTAGCTTTTTTTTGTGCTGAGGTAAAGACACAGATCAAAAATCATTAAGAGTCATTAATTAAAATCATTCATCCAGAAATACTGCAGGCTGTTCTCTGGCTCTGTTCTGCTATATAAAGAAAATGTTTCTAGGTAAAATAAAGACTGGTGGCATTTCCATGACAACAAAACTAAAATGATCTAGAAGGTGACTCAGTGGATTATTTTGTGATGTTAATAGACAGTACACCATCTCCTTCAAGAATAAACTCAAGAGATAAGCTCTAGATAGTGAATATAAAATCCCTAAAATTAATCTGCTAGGTAGGCCGGACATGGACGGACTTCACATTATATGCTTCGTCCACCACTCTATGCAGTACTTGGAACAGTTCCTAGCATCTAGTAGTTAATCACAACTTGGGCTTTGAACAAATGAGTAAAAAACGAGATGATAAATAGTAGTCAAAACTTCAAAGCATGATCTTACTAATCACTAGGCTAAATATATGAATGAACTCAAAGTTTAAAACGTATCATTGTGTACCATCAAGTCATACATAGCTGACTGTGAAGCAGGTTTTCAGAGGCTTTCAATCACACAGGATGAGATTGTCCTCTCTCTCACTCACTCTCTTTCTCTCACTCTATTCAGCTGGCAGATTCAAACTGCATATCTTAGAGTTGAAAGCACAAATTCTTACCACTAGGCAACCTGAGCTCCTTAATAAATAATCAAGGAGAAGTTAAAAGTGACATCTAACTTCCTACAGTTTAACTTTCAGGGAGAAATACTTCAAAATATTTCTTGTTAATCATTGTGAAAAGTTGTTCATAACTGAGTGGATCATATTGTGATGACTTGCCATAGCACTTCTGATAACTTGAAGAAGGAATTTTAAGAACAAAGCAGGAACTGTACGTATGTATAGAATGTGAAGGGAGATAATACGTTATTAAAAGAAAAACCATACATAAATGTCTAGTAGAAAAAATAAATAATAGTAAATGTGCTTGTGAGAAATGCTGTCTCCTTATAAAGGTAGAAATTGTCATTCATATTTTAATTGTGAAATAATTTGCTGGTGTTAATTTTTCAGTTTGGTGAGCATCATTGTAGATAAACCTATCCCCTTGTATCAGCCCAAAGAGAACAATGAAGTCTCTTACTTAGCTTACAGAGATCTTGGTGTGACTTTTTCTCTATCCTTAACCATATGTAACTTGTATTGCAGAAATTGGAATGGGATTGACAGGATTTGGAGTGTTTTTCCTGTTCTTTGGAATGATTCTCTTTTTTGACAAAGCACTACTGGCTATTGGAAATGTGAGTTTTTAAATAGGTTTATAAGCTAATTTAACCATAATAAATCATTACTGGCTTTTAAATTTGCGGAAATAATCTGCTGTTATAAATAGGTAAAAATTCCAGCTATGTTCTATATTTCTGTCAATAATGAAATCTTTAAATATGGGATACCTCATTTAACTCAAAAACATAAACCAACTTTTAAGAACTTCATTAATCTTTTTAATGATCTGTTAATTATTAATATACTTAGAAAGTATATGTAATTATTGATATGCTTAGAAAGTGCATGTAAAGTTATTTCTTTGAAATGTACAGTAATATTTATTTGTGGAGGTTATTCATGAGTTCTGGAAGTAAATACTATGCCTTTGAAGAGAATAAGATCACTGAAGAGAGTTTTTGTATGAAAGGTATATTTCTTTTCAATTTGATTGAGAAATAGAAAAAGATAATGTAATTGTTAACAGTTGATATTGTTCTAGATGATAAGACAAACAGCATTGGTATCTTTAATTTGAAGATTAACTTTTAGATGTAAGTATATGCATATGAAATATGTCCCATTAAAATTAATGAGGCAGGGCAAATATTCAGGACTAAGACATGGAGAAAAGCATGCTTTTGTAGATCACAATTTCTTGTCCACTCTTCTATCTAAAGACATACAAACTGTATTTAAGAACACATTATTCTGTTTTTATTTTTTTATGGCAGCAGATACTCTGGAATTGTCTTTCCTGATCTTGCATGTTTTCCTCTACTGCACTTAGCCATTTCAGGATCTCCCCATATAGAGGGCCATCTCTCTTTATACCTTATTACTTTATCTGCTGTAATAAACAGTCCCTACCCATCTAGAATTGCAAACACTACTGGAGATGCAGGTACTTAATGATAAAGCATAACCTTTCTTGTTTCTCTTTTCTCAGTTAAGATAGAAGAAAATGAAAGGTAAAATACAACTCTTAACTCTCACATGCATAGTCTGCTCTGCTCTGATTCTTCCTTGTTCCTTATAGTTTACTCCCTGACCAGTCATTAAAAGCCAAACAGATGTGCTACTTTTTATTATATTTAGCTTTGATCTTGTTTTTCAAATATATGCCATATAATTAAAATTGTTATTTCTATGTTGCATTTCTTTTCTATTCTAGGTTTTATTTGTGGCTGGCTTGGCTTTTGTAATTGGTTTAGAAAGGACATTCAGATTCTTCTTCCAAAAACATAAAATGAAAGCGACAGGATTTTTCCTTGGTGGTGTCTTTGTAGTCCTTGTTGGTTGGCCTTTAATAGGCATGATCTTCGAAATTTATGGGTTCTTTCTCTTGTTCAGGTAAGGCAACCATTTGATTTTCTTTTTCAGTGAACCAGAATGTCAAATTAGTATTACAGACCAAACCCAAGGTCATTACTGTCAAGTTGGCCTTAACTCGTAGCCACCTTCCAAGACAGTACAACTGTCCTGTAGAGTGTCCTCTGCTGTTCTCTTTATGGAAGCATAGTGCCACATCTTTTGTCCACAAAGTAGTTTGTGGATTCAAACCTTCCCCTTAGCAGTGAAGTGGTTGGCCCTCATGACACCAGGAGACAATTACTACAGAGTTCCAGATGTTTGAATTATTATGACTAGTTGTTGTTGTTACTATATACCATCAAGTCAGAACTCCCTCAGAACTGACCCTCCAGCAAGTTTCAGAGGCAGTAAATCTCACAGGATGAGATTGCCTGCCCATCTTTATCTTGTAGAGCAGCTGAAGGATTTAAACTGCTTGCCTTTACATTAGCGGTGCAGCTCCTTACCACTAGCCACCAGAGAAAGACAGTTACTTTCTTTCATGGATTTTTGTTTAAATTAATTTTTTTATTACACTACCGTGTCAACTGTTAAAACTTACCAAGTGCAGATGATTGCCAACACATAAACAGTCTTCAAAGTAGTTGCAATGTAATAAAATTATTTTTATTTGACATTTTATGATATTGTAAGTAGTTTAATATTTACATCAGCTAAAGAGTTGAATAGAAGATTTCAAAAGGCACCATGGGATGACAAAATATTACTATGAAATGTAATATTACAATGAAATGTGCAAGAAGTTGGAGTCAGAAAATCCAAAGGGCTGAACTCGCTCAGCATTTCTTAAGTTCAAGGAACTGAAGAACAGATTCAAACCTCGAGTTGCTATAATCAAGGACGCTTTAGGCAGAATATTGAACAATCCAGGAAGTATTAAAAGAAATTGGAAAGAATATACTGAGTCACTGTATCGAAAGGAATTGGCAGACACAGAAGAATTTCATGAAACAACATATGAGCAAGAGCCTATGATGCTGAAGGAAGAGTTCAGGCTGTTTTGAAGAAAATAGGAAAAAATAAGGCCCCAGGAATAGATGGTATACCAACTGACATATTTCAGCTAACAGATGCTTCCCTGGACGTGCTCACCAAGTTGTGCCAAGAAATCTGGAGAACAACCACTTGGCCAACTGACTGGAAGAGGTGACCCAACAGAGTGTGGAAACTATAGAACAATATCACTGATTTCACATGCAAGCAAGATTCTACTGAAGATTATCCAAAAATAACTGGAACAGCACATCAGCAGAGAACTGCCAGAAGTCCAGGCTAGGTTTAGAAGGGGTCATGGTTCTAGGGATATTGTAGCTAATGTTAGATGGATCTTAGCTGAAAGCAGGGAATACCAGAGGAATGTATATTTGTGTTTCATGGACTATGCAAAGGCGTTTGTCTGTGGATCATATCATAACAAACTGTGGCTGACTCTGAGAAGAATGGTAATCCCAGAACACTTGATCATGCTAATGTGAATCCTATACTTGGACCAAGAGGCAGTCATCAGAACAGAGCAAGGAAACACTGCATGATTCAAAATTGGGAAAGGACGTACACCAGGGATATTTCCTGTCTCCATACTTTTTCAACCTCTATGCAGAGCAGATTATCCGGGAGGCTGGGCTCTATGAGGAGAATTGTGGCATCAGGATTGGTGGAAGATCTATTAACACTCTGCGTTATGCAGATGACATAACCCTGCTTGCTGAAACTGAGGAGGACCTGAAGCGCTTGCTGCAGAGGGTCAAGGACTGCAGCCTCCAATATGGATTGAGGCTCAATGTCAAGAAGACAAAGATTCCCACCGCTGGACCAATTGGCAGCATCAGGATGGGTGATGAAGAGATTGAGATTGTTCACAGCTTTAGTTTGCTTGGCTCCACATTCAACACTCTTGGCACCAGTAGCCTGGAAATGAAAAGACGTATTGCACTGGGAAGGTCTGCTGTTAGGGACCTCTCTCCACAGTACTGAAGAGCAGTGTTGTGTCCCTGGAGACTAAGGTCTCATACAGGCCATGGTCTTCGCAATCACTTGTTATGCATCAGAGAGTTGTACAATGACTGGGGAGGATAAAAGGGTTATGCCTTTGAGCTGTGGTGTTGGAGAAGAGTATTGAGGGTACCATGGACTGCTAGGAAAACAAATAGATTCAGCCTGGAAAGGGTTAAACCTGGCTGCTCCTTGGAGGCAAGGATTCTGAGGCTTCGTCTGCCATGCTTTGGTCATGTTGTGAGGAGAGACAGGTCCTTGGAGAAGGACATCATGCTTGGGAGGGTGGAGGGACAGCGCAGGAGGGGAAGGCCCTCTATCAGGTGGATTGATTCAGTGACTGGGGTAATTGGGATGGGAGTGTCAGAGACAGTGCAGTTAGCACAGGATAGAGCAGAGTTTAGGGCTGTTGTACATAGGGTCGCTATGAGTTGCAAGCAACTCGACAGCACATAATAGCAAAAAACCATTATAGAAGACATATAGGTGGGTTGTTACTGTGTACTGTCAAGTCAGAACCAACTCACAGCTGACCTTCCAGTAAATTTGCAGAGGTTCTAAACAGCGTAGAAAGTGATTGCCTGTCTTTCTTTCACAGAGCTTATGGTATATTTGGGTGGTGTGCCTTTTGATTAACAGTGCCACTCTTTACCACTCAGCTCCTACTGCTACCTTATCAGATGAGTAGATCCAACATTTTAATGCATAAAGCTGGATTCTTTATAGTTACTGCTGTGTGATAGTTCATTTATTATAGATTCATAGGAGAAAATTCTATACCAGGCACACCATAGGAGATTTTATTTTGCCAGTCCTTTTCTGGTTTTATTTACTATCGAGTTGGATCCAACCCATACCTCTGGCAGATTTTCAGAGGCATTTAATTGCATGGGAGGAGAATGCACATCTGTCTCCCATGGAATAGCTAGTGGACTTGAATGAACCCCATTCCCTAGAGATTGCAGCACAGCTTCTTGCTACTTGGCCATCAGATCAAGTTATATATTTGCTTGTGAACAAGTAAATTAAACAATAGTATACAACATGAAAATAGTACCTTTTGTTAAAAGTCTTCTATCAAGTGCTGTATTAGTCATAAGAGATAAACTAAATGCCAGATCTTCTTTAGGGAATTTCTTTTTTATAGTACGGGAAATAGACATCTAAAGATACTGGTAGGATACAGTAAAAAGACCATTACAGAAATAGAGACAAGGTCTTAGAAGAGCATAACTAAGTCTAGTAAGAAGTAAAAATTGTTAGCTGGTGAACTAGACCTTGAAAGAAGGAAGATCAATTAACTAATCAGAGTAGCAGTATTGTTAAACTGCAAGTTTTAGTTCTCAGTCAGGCTAACCTCATTCACAACAAGATCTCCCTACTGTAATCCATAGGGTTTTCATTACCTGATTCTCTTAGACCTTTCTGGTTTCCCCAGTCTAGAAGGTCTACACTCAGTCTTGAACTGACAGGCCCATGATGGCTGCACTTAAGGTGTACTGGCCAAGAATCCAATGCAGGTATAACGGATGAATGGTGAGAATTTTACATCCAAACCACAAAAACAAGTACAGGAACATGGAAGTATGTATCATCAAGAAAAAATGAACGATAAATGAGATGGGAGCCTGTCATGAATGGAATGGAGTAGAGATGCTGCTGGAAAAGAAGATTAGAACCAGGTTGCAAAACTATGAATGACTTAAAAAGTATATGTTATCCCACAACCAAATTTGATGTGTAGGGTTTCAAAGGTCTGAGTCTTTATTCTCAGTGGTTAGAGAAGAGGAGGACACACAGATTTTTAAGGTAGCAGTAAGAAAACACATAGTTTAAGTAAATTTTTGTAGTATCTGTAAAATGTATATTTGAAAAAGGATAGTGTTCATTCAAAAGAGAAAGATGAGATATGGAAGACATTTAAGAGGCTGTTACAGTGTAGTGCAATAAGAATAAAGACTGGAATCCTGGAAAAGAACCAAAAATAAAGGAGTATATGGTTAAAGAAAGAAGTTGATTATCACAGGAATGTCTTGTAAAGAAAGCTTAGTAACTTTGAGAACTCTGCAGGAAGTTCATTTGCTTTTTTAATTATATAGCAAGTTTAGTGTTCAGGCACAAAAATAAAAACTAATCATTGAAATTAATAAAGAATAAGTTTTAGCATCATTGATAAATTTTTTAAAAAGACACCAACTCCACATTGGTGTTTAGAGAAGGTTTTGCTGCACCGTACTGGCTTTTGTTACTGGATTTTGTTCTGAAATATACTTTGAAGTATATAGTCCTAAGAGTCTTAAAGGTAGTTTTCTGGATATTTATATTTCTTAATAGTAGCACATTTAATTACACATTTTCTTAAATTTAGTGCTACTAGAAAGTAGTATTTTTGAGATCTGTATATACAATCAAAATGAGAACTACCTTTTCTAAAATTAAAAACCCTACTTTCTGTATGCAATTATTTTATTCTGTATCCACTTCCAATAAAAAGCTTACCTCTGGAAACTATAAACTTGGGAGAAAAAAAATTAAAGTTTTGCACCTAAGACTTAAGTTCATAGGGTCGCTGTGGGTTGTCAAAGACTATGGCACTTAACAACAATTCTTAATTTATTGCTTAGTCTTTTACATCTGTCCATTGTATTTTCATCTCTATATACCTAATTTTGGAAAAGTCTATATACCTAATTTTGTTGGAGTTCTTGGCTGGCATACATAGTTAAGTGCTCAGGTGATCACTGAAAGGTTAGTGGTTTGAGTCTGTCCCGAGGTACCTCAGAAGAGAGACCTGTGAATCCACTTCAGAAAATCAGGCGTTGGAAAGTCTGAAACCAGTCATAATCCACATAGAGTCACCGTGAAGCCATTTTTATACCTAATTTGTTTTCAGAAGAGGTTCATTCTCTATGCATATTTTAATAAACTTTTTATATAGAGATAGGTCAACTAGTCAACAGTTTCTTTTTAAGTTGTTGACACTTTGTAACGTCTCTGAACTAGTATTTCTACTAGAAAATGGGAGTTACTGTGAAGTTACTAAAAACCTGTCTTACAGATCGTCCAGTGTGTCAGAATACGTGATGTTTTGAAATGTTAACACTTAGTAATTTTTTTGTGTATGACAGCTTTTGTTATAATGGCCCTTCCCTTACGCTATCTCCACTGCTTTTCTTTTGGCCCCTTCTACTGGCAGAACTCACCATAATGGAGGGAATCATCAGTAGGTCAGCTGAGACATAACTGATTAACTTGAGTGTACCATGTAGCTTGCTCTTCCAAATTTTTACCAATAATCACATTTTCTAACAACGTTTGTCTTAAAGTTTAATGTCTCTAAAACAGTCATTATTTTAATGGAATCTTTCTTTTTACTTGGTTAGCAATTTATTTGGTGATAGAATGTGTTAAGCTCTAAGAGCCTTTTCCTTTTTCTCTCCCAGGGGCTTCTTCCCTGTGGTTGTTGGTTTCATTAGAAGGGTACCAGTCCTTGGGTCCCTCTTGAATCTACCTGGAATTAGATCAGTAAGTAGACACATATCTAGCATTGTGTATTTAAAATCATAAAAAGAAATACTTTTTGCTGCTTTTTAATTACAGAAATTTAAGTAATTGATAGTTGATTGAGGAGTTGATAACTTTTTTAATTATCATATAAATGTTTCCATTACCTGGAACATAGTTATTGTAAATACCAGAGACAATAAGTACTGCTAAATGGATAAAAACTGAACTTGAATTTCACTACATCAATTTTTAATATTGTTCTCTTATTTTAAATGTATCTCAAATTAATATCATTGTTACCTTTCTTTTTGAGGATTCAAAGCATTTTTCCATTAACTTTGATCTCTACTATTTACAAACAGTAATATTAATAGTATACAATGTCTTCTTGCAAATATTTATTTGTAAGACTGCATCACTGAATAGAAGGGTAAGATAGAAGATTATCTTACTGCTTGTTAGATGATACTATTTTGTCCTCAGCTCTATTCACAATTTCAGCAGTTGGGTTTCTTCATCAAGGGCGTCATTTGTATCCTGATAAAATAGAAGAGGGTGTAAAATGAAAAGGTTGATAAAGACTAAAGAGAACATTTTAAAAATTGACAAGCGAAGTGATTTCATTCAATTTATTATCTAATTCTTGATAATAAATTACTATTGGAGAGAGTCATAGTGCCTTTCAGATTCATCTTTCTTGTTGACTTCTCAGAAGAAGCTTCCTTTATTCACTATGACCGGACATGGTCAGGTCTCTGCCTCTGTCACAGCACTACTTCTGTCTTATTGTTGGGAGGCTTGTATATGAATTGTTACAGTCCCTGAGAGCAGCAACAGACAATATTTTGGTCATTGTTCTATTCCAGTGCTAATACAATACCTGGCACATGATGAAAACACTGGAATATGTGCTTAATGGAAGATTGAATATAATTGATCCTCAAGGATTCCAGTTACTTTCTTGAAATTTAAATCCTAATTTCATTTAAATTTAGGATTTAGTAAACTGAATGCATAAATTTCAGCATCTGGGTAATCTGGAATTCAGCTAAGTTGGGGACAGTCTTTTGGCTCTAGATCTAACCTTTGGTTCCATGTCCTTTTCTGGAAATTTCATAGTTTCACATCTATCCTGAACAACTAGGGTAAACTAGCTTAAAAGACAGATTTAAAAGATCACAAGTTAGGTGTTAGAGAGTCCATCTACTTCCTAAACCTTTAGATTTTAGATCTTTAAAAACTAGCTATCAGTATTTGTTAGATTCTGAATGAGCTAAGGGATGGCTTGTCTTAATCAAATTCTATTTCCATCCCTAGACCAATTTTAGAAGCATTACTTTACAGCCATGGCAACCTAGATATTTAAGTTCTCCTTGGAGAATGTTAAAATTTTTCTCTTGTTTATTTTAAAATTCAAATGGCTTGACACATAACACTCAGCATCTTTTAAATTCTAGTAAGAAAATTAACTATGTCCTTAATTTAAGGAATATGCCTTAATTATATAATTGGACACTCAGCACTCTAGATTACATTCACTGTCACTACTTAATCATAATAAAACCACAAGTGAAATATGAGTAGTGTAAAGAAAGAAACTGTTAAGATGATTGGTAAGTTTTGATAGTATCTTAACCACTTGAGTTATGTAATTTTTAATATCTCTACTTTGATTTAGTCTTTGAATCACCATCTGGAATGCTAAAGAAAACCAACTGGCTTTATATTTGAGGTTAAGTAGGTAATATGAATGAATAGCTAAATTAATAAGTGCTAAAATTTATACTTAGTAATTATCAATTTATACTTACATCATTACATTTGTTTTTAATGTTGTTACCACTTTTAGTCTGAGTCTAGAATACACATTTAAAGAATTTTTAGTCAATAGTTGTTGTTAATTACTGAACTTAATGGAGTTAAATCTGTTTGTTCAAAGACTACATAGGCCCAGAAGAGAGCCACAGTTAATGGTCAGTTGAAATATCTTACTGAGTTCATTTAATGCATGAATGGCTGGTGTTTCAGCATCTTTTTTTCTTTTTCTTTTTTTTCCTTAAGCTAGCAGTGTTAAACATCATTTATCCAATTCATTTATTCATTGTGTTGCATTTGTCATGTTGCACCTTTAAAGTCATATATATATATATATATGTATATACATATAACATGTGATGGGGGAAGAAAGACTTCTTTGGAAAAATTTTTTTGTTTTATTTTTTTAATATTTATGTGTCAGAAGATGGTGGTGAGTAATACTGGTTTAATCATTGTCAGTCATAACTTAAATTTCCACAGATTTTCTTGTAAACTTGTAATTTTTTTAATCAAGTTTTGAAATGTAGATAAAATTTACAATGTTGGCAGGCCTTTTCCCCCCACCTAACTCTTTATTTCTGTTTTTGTTTTTACCTTACAGTTTGTAGATAAAGTTGGGGAAAGCAACAATATGGTATAACAACAAGTGAACTGAAGACTCATAAAATATTGTATTATTTATAAAATCCTCTGAAGAATATTCAGCACAAAACTAAATTACATGAAATAGCTTGTAATGTTTTTTACAGAAGTTTAAAATGTATAGCCTACAAAGTACCAACAGCAATTAGGAAAGGAGCAAAAACAGGTTTGTAACCCAGTGATCTAAGAAGTCAGCGAGCAAACGGAAGGAGGTGAAATCAGCATTACAATCCATACTGAAACTCTTGAAGGCTATTATTATTTTTTCCACAATGTGTGAAACACAGCCATCCTTAGAGAATTGTGCCTGTTCCTTTTCTTTTTTTATTTTGAAAGTGTGGGAACACCCATAGGCATTGCTGTTTAGCTTTGTCCACTGTGCTGTATCTCTGAAAGTGATGGATGAGGTAGATTGGATTATGTCATTTTAAAACTTGGAAGAACAGTTTTCGGTTTTTAATCACCTTTTTTTTTAATGTGGTTAAAATACAACCTTTCTAGTTCTTCTGAATCTTAATGTTTTAAAGCCAGGTGCAAATCTGAACTAGATATTCTTTGTTAGAATATGAAAAGGTCATGTTTTTTAGTTCCTGTATTTATAGCTGGCTGTGTGCACTTTTTTGGTCAGCACACACTCTGGAAATACTCATGCTTATTGAGAGTCCAGCCTCCAAGTATCTGCCTGTTATTGTTCACTTAACAAATAGCGCTCTTGACTATAAAGTAATCTGTTACAAGAGTTGTATCGATGAAGTCTTTTATTTAAGGTACTAAATGGTGCAAAGAAAATGTGTCTTTCAGTGTCATGATGTAGTTTTTCTTTTTTAAAATTTCATTTTCTTTTTCATATATTAAAATAACTATTGGCATTGTTTACTTTAAAATATGTAAGTTCTTAAAAGGTTAAACTTAACATCTTTTTTTTTAAAGGGCTGTTCATCCAAGCTGAGTTTTCCTTTTATATCTTCAACCTTTTCATAAATAAAAATCAGTATGTATGACACATGCTTCATGTGAGCACTCTTCATCTGGAAGTGGAGACCATTTCTAAGATTACATATGGACGTTATTTTACTCTCATTAAACTGACTCAAGATTCTTAAAAACAAGACACTAAGAAAATAATGCATCATCATTTTCCTTGGAAGCAATGTTTGTGGTAGATGTAGGAGCACATTAAACAGCCACAATACTATTTATCACTAATGATTGCACTATTGACTTTTTTAACACCCGTAAAATTTATAATGCATAAAATCATAATTGAAATTTGTAGGGATTTTTTTTATGGGTTTTTTGGTTTTTGTTTTGGTTGGGTTTTGTGTTGTTTGTTTTTTTGTGTGGGTTTGTTTTTTTTTTTTTAATTTTAAAAATATGTCTACAAAATATAGTACAGCTTACAGTTTTCTGAAGTTTGATCTTTTGGTGCCCAGAGAATTTGCAACCTTGCTCGTCAAAAGAAGGAAAGACTTGGTATATAGTCTCATGGTTCCGTCTTGTGGATTACTGTCTTTTTTTATACTAGTTATATATAATCTGTAAACATGCAAGGGTATTGACAAATGAAGACTCCTACCTCAATAGTTCATGAAATAAGAAGAGACCTGGTATTATGTCTAATGTTCTTTTTTAAAAAAGTAATATCTTCATCTGGAGAGCATCAAATACGTATATATATATACACACTTTGGGGACTGACTTATACACAGTGCCCAGTAGGACTCTTGATATACATATTTTTGACTGACCTGTATTATTTAAGTGTCTAGGTAATTCTGCCTTTTTAGAGCAAGAACTGTTAATGTAAGGAATATATTATTTAACTCCTTTGTAGACATATATTTCTATCAAAATGCTCTTTGCACTGTGACAGAGATGCTTTGTTCAGTAAATTTTTTTTTTTTTTTTCTCAGAAACATTAAGTGAACAAAAGCTTGGGACAGATTTGATAATCTCCCATTCTTTTCTAAAATGGTGAGGCAAGAGCAGTTTTCTGTTTGAAATGACTCCACAGTTAATATCATATGTGAGTTTGGGACTCCTGGCAGCATTGTTTATGCTTTTTCTATACTCTTAATGAGGCTCCCTTTTGAAACAAACTAGTCTGACAGAAAGTACTATATGTACATTGTATTTTCTCTTCCTTCCAATACTAGCTTGTATTTGTGACCAAAAAAAACATATATTTTTTTTTCAGTTATTTCCCTAGAGAAAGAGGAAAAGGTCTAATACTGCTTAGCCTTAAGTGTTTCTGTCATTGTTCAAATGTATTTCCTATATAACAGAAACATATTTGGATTGTTTTTCTTTTCCCCTTATAAATTGTAATTCCTTGAACACTGCTGCTTTAAAAAGTCTCATGGTCAAATTATATGATCTAACAATTGAATATTGTAAATATATTTGTCTTACCTCTCAATAAAAGGGTTCTTTTCTATTTCTGGTGAAGTATATTTTTATTATAAAATACTAAAAATTAGTATTGTAAAGTAGCCAACCCAGTTTTTAAAAGTTTTCTCTCTGTGCAGTTTGCCTCTTAAAAAGTAGTCATCATTTTTTTTTTCAAATAGGTTAAATTGAGATATGCAACAAACTCTTAATTTTACAAATTGTGAAAAGAGTTAAGTCACTTTCTTTGGGCAGTATTCTGTTAGGAAACTTAAATTCTCAGGTCCACTATCATTTGGTTGTTAAACAGACATTTTCTGAATACCTTTTGAGTATTAAAATGCCTGTATTGACTTCAGGACCATAGAATTATGGTAATTCTCCATAAAAGAGGAGCCCTCAGGCCTTGTTTTACTTGTGTTTAGGACAAACATTCCTCTAAGTAGTTCAGCATTGGTTTGTCAGTTTGCTATACAGAGGTAACTTGGGGTTGCTGGGATGCTAAACACTGTGCACTGATGTGTCAAATGCCATAATAGTTACCCATAGTGGACAGTGTGGCAGAGCTCTGAGGCTTGGAAGCAGGAGTGGCATCCACTTCCTAAACAGCGTGCCTCTGGAAAGTATGAATTTAGAGAAGTGACAACAGTTATACAGGTTTCAGGTCTTTTGTTCATAGGGTCTCTATGAGTATCTTTGACTCAGTGACACTTAACAACAGCTAGTGGAAGAGTGAGCTCTGGTGGCCTAGTGGTAAGAAGTTACACTGTAATCCCAAAGGCACATGGTTCGAATCCACCAGCTGGTCTGTTGTAGGAGAAAGATGAGCAGTTTCCTCCATTGTGATTAACTGCCTCTGAAAACCCTCTGGAGGGTCAGCTATGACTTGATTCCGACTTGATGGTACACAACAAGTGGAACAGTAGGAAGCTCTTGACCTAGTGGTAAGGAGCGGTGCTGTAAACCTTAGGCACACAGATCTAATCCACCAGCTGCCTCAGAGAAGATAGGTGGGCAATCTCACATGAGATTTACAGCCTCTCTAAACCTGATGGAGAGTCAGCTATGAGTTTGTTCCAACTCCACAGCACCTAATAAGTGGACTTTAGTCATCAGACTGCTGACTGACATGGTAGCAGTTCCGATTCGACCATCAGCTATTCCGTTAGAGAAAAATGAGGCTGTCTGCCTCAAAGATTTCTGTCCTCAGAAACCATAAGATTTCTACTTTGGTTGCTGAGTCAAAATTAGCTATAAATGAATAAGGGTGATGGAAGAGTCAATGACTTTAAATTGTGATGCTTGGCAAAGTATACCGTATATTCTGTGGACTGCCAGAAGAACATACACTTCTGTCTTGGAGGACATAAAACAAAGGTTAGTTCTTTTATCTCTCAGCTTACCTTAAAGGCATCCTTAAGGCAAGGATGTCTCACTGTGGGCATGTGTGTCAGGAGGGACCAGTCCTTGGGAAAAGACATCATGATGGGAAAAGGTTAGAGTCAGAGAGGAAGACCCTCAATAAGAGGCTGACATAGTGGCTTAGCAATGGGCCCAAACATAACCGTATTAGGAGGATGACACTCCAGATAGAGCAAGATTCAGATCTGCTTAAGAGTCTGAATTGTAGCCAACTTGATGGCACCTAACAGCTGCTGTGGGTCAGCAGTATTGATAGTCGCCCATAAAAAGTTTATAGCTTTACCATTAATTCAGAGTTCTTCAATCTCATTCCCAAGCACTCACCTCAAATTGTACTGGCAAGAAGTGGTAGAATAATTTGTGGTCTTTGCACCCTAACTTCTTCAATCAGTAGTTACTAGGACTGTTCAGACTTCAGCTATATTGTTGATTGACATTTTCAGAAGATACTTTTGGAGAGAAAAATGACTTGTTTTAACTCATTTATGTCTCAAAATACAACTTATTTTGAAATGTGTGTACTTATATGAATATATGCACATAATATTTTTTCAGTGTATCATTTTATTGGAAGGGTTGTTTGGCTTTTTTAAATGTAAATCCAAAGATACAGAACTGCTATTGCTATTTATGTATTCAGATGCCTGCTATAAAATTGACATTGCTAAAGGCAATTACTCCCATTTTCTTAAAGCTCCTATGATTACTGCTATTGTAAAATATAAAAACTAGACAGTGAATTTAAAAATTAGTGGAAAAAAATGTTTCAGCATTTTTTTTCCTCCAAGTGGAAGGAGGGACCTAAATGAAACCAGTTAACATCTCCAGTGTTTTGATCATCATAAATTTTGGTAAAGTAAAAATGCTACTGTGTGTCATTGGTTCAATTCTGACACCTAATGACCCTTTAGTACAAGGGTAGAGCTATCCCGTGCAGATTTCCTGAAAGGAGCAGATAACTTTAATACAGTCACTGGGATCTGATGTAGTTAGAATCTAAAGTGCTAAGAGCGTTAAGATTTTCAAAAAGCTGTAACCTGCAATTAAGGCCTGACTAAGTTTTAAGCCTTTTAAGTCCTGATGCCATTTTTAACCTTTCATGCCTTCTCTAGACTTTGAAATCAGCCACAACATTGCCAGAATTATTCAAGGACCTATCAACCCTTATTTTCATGAAGAAAAAAAGTTAATTTCCTCACAAAAGATTTTGAGAACTTGACTACGCCTACCCTTATTAGAACAACAAAATATATTAACAGAGGGGCCATTCCATTAATGGTAAGGGCCATGTCACTAAAGTTGACACGTTGTTACTGAACAAATCTACTTGACTATCCCAGAAGAACTCTGGTCGCTTAGTAGTAAGAAATTGCACTCCAGTCCCAAAGGTACGAAGTTTGAACCCAAGCAGCTGCTCAATTGAAGAATGGACATTCTCCTACCCTGCAGTTTGCTGCCTTTGAAAACCCACTGGAGGGTCAGTTATAAGTTGACTAAAATTGGGTGGCATACGATAACGGCAATTCTGTAAGAACCTTGCGTCAATAAAGACTTTTCTATTTAAAATCAACAAAAACACAACTTCTCATTTGTTAATTACTTGGTTACAAGACTGCCTTCCTCTATAAAACATATTCCTGAGGTTTGAGGTATGTTTTTGGTCATATTTGAATCTCCAGTTCCTGAGCCTTCGTTAAATGCTCATGAAAGTTGATGGATAAAGGTGAGTCCTCCCAGCTGCTATTCCTACTGACCACTCTCGTGCTAAAAAAGTCTCAAAAGAAGCAGGTTGCTTTCAGCAACAAAATGGGAGAATCTAATGATCTCTTCTATCCCCTTCTGAACCTTCCTTTCCTGCTTAGCTTTTCATATAATTTAGGGATCTTGACTTGGCTGCACTGAGCAGTTGCTCGATAGAAGAGCAACCACAGATAAAGGACCATGTCCAAAGAGTTCTATACTGGGGGTCGGGGCGTGGGGAGAGACACCCTATGCCTTCTGTGAACCTACTGTATGAGATTTTTTTGTGAATTGCTAATTCTTACTTTTCCAATAGAGAATGAAAACTAGGAGGGGATTGCTTTTTAGATTTCCGTTTTCAAGGTTATTGCTTTGTAATCAGAGATGCTAATGTGAAGTAGAACTACCTAAAGAACAAAACTTTTTAAAAGGCATTTGACTGTTTGGATCATATAAATTATGGCTAACATTGAGAAGAATGGGAATCCCAGAGCTCTTGTGACATTTATACCTAGATGGAGTTGTGCAGAGTAAAGGAACACTGCATGTTTTAAAATTAGGAAAGGTGTATATCAGGATTTTATGCATTCTCCATACTCTTTTGAGCGAACTATTTGAGAAACTGAATTCTATAAAGAAGAATGTGGCGTCAGGATTGAAGAAGGACTCGTCAATAACCTGTTTCTACAGATGACAAAACCTTGTTTGCTGAAAGTGTAGAAAACTCGAATTCAGCACATGCTGCAGAAGATCAAAGACTGTAACCGTCATTATGGATTTTTTCTCAACACCAAGAAAACAGAAGTCCTCACCACTGGTCCTATACGCAACATCATGATATGTTGTTGTTATGTGCCATCGAGTCTCTTGCAACTCATAGCGACCCTATGTGCAACAGCCCTAAACTCTGCTCTGTCCTGTGCCAATCGCACTGTCTCTGACACTCCCATCTCAATTATCCCAGTCACTGAATCAATCCACCTCATAGAGGGCCTTCCTCTCC
>NW_006400329.1:187901-197585 GCF_000299155.1 Elephantulus edwardii | reverse complement strand
AATGTCATGCGGTTTTTGCTTCTTCAAGTACCTGGGGAGATGGGAGGGGTCTGAGGCTGACCTCCAAGCTGCCCAACCTTCAGCTAGTTGGATGCCTAACCCCTCCTCTGAGCGGCCTGCCAGAACGAATGTCGCATGGTTTTTGCTTCTTCGATTATATGGGGAGATGGGAGGGGTCTGAGGCTGACCTCTATAGATGGCAAAAAAGAAACTCAATTTCATTTTACTTGGAGTCACAATCAATAAACTTTGTACTTGCAGCTGGGAGATGCGGAGACATATTGTAGTCAGAAAGTCTACAGTCATAGACCTCTCCAAATTATTGAGGTGTTAGTTTGAGGACTAAAGTGCACCTTGTTTAGGCCATGGTCTTGACTATAACTTGCTATGCACCTGAGACCTGGACAGTGAAGAAGGATGACAAGAAGAAATGATGCCTTTGGACTGTGGTGGTGGAGAAAAGTACTGAATGAACTGTCAAAAGAACACACTGATATATCTTGGAGAAGGTACGGCCAGAGTGCTCTTTCGAGGCAAGGGTGGTGAAGCTTCATCTCACGTACTTTGAATGTGCTGCTAGGAGAAGTTATTAATCAGAGAGGGACATTATGCTTGGAAAGGCTGAGGGGTGAGGAAAGAGGAATGCACTTAACCAGGTGGAATGACACATTGACTGCAGCAATGGGCTCAAGTGTTTCAGGGATTGTGAAGATGGCAGAGGATAGGACAAGGTTTAGATACATTGTTCACAGGGTTGCTATGACTCATGCTTAACTTATCACCTAACAACAACAATGTTTACAAGTCTCAGCATTTCCAAAGAACTATTAGTAGTTTATTTACATCTTTATCCAAAACTTTTCTGATAATGACACACCCACAAAAATAAATTACCCATAAAACCAGTGACCTACTTTAAAATCATCACTATGAGACCAAAAGGCAACAATCATTCAAAAAAGCAAAGATGAGATAAGGAGGCAAGATAAACTAGAAGACTGGAAAGAGAACAAACTGAATGCACAGAAGGTTGACACACTGATGACTGTAATGTCACTAAACGGTGTGGAAATTGTTAGGAGGGAATCTTTATTTTTTTCCTTCCAAAACCCAAATAAAATATTAAAGCAACAATCTTTCTTCTGTATCTGTCCTATATCTTTGTGATGTCCTTTCATAACACCTACCATCAGCAGACATGTATTTTGAGCATTTAGCATTTACCATTGTAAGGTAGCACAGTGAATTCTGTGTTGTACTACTAAGAGGAAGTTCAGCAACCCAAATCAACCAGCCATCACATGGAACAATCATAAACCATCTGTTTCTATTAAAATGTACAACTTTTAAAATCCAATGGAAGGTGTTGGTAGAAACCTTGAAAACTGGCGTTTCTAGCCATTACATTAGCCCCTACTGGGGGACATGGTCTCCAGCTGCCTTAACTACAGACACATGATCTTGCAAATCAACAGTTCTGGGACGAATATAAGCCTAAGAGTTTTCTACACTGTGAGGTACCCCACTGTCACTGGTGGTGGGCAGATTATGAACAGACTGTGGCATTATTGTGAAGAAACTGCGGCTAAGTGTAGCCAAAGGAAAAGCTGATTTGTAACTGCTCCAAGATAAAGTTAAAAGTTTTGCTTGGTGGTTGATTAGAGGAAAGGTGAACCTAGAACTGCTCTGAGACAGTGTTTGCTGGATGATTGAGGAAACCAGAGGCTTCCTGCATTTATGCTGTTGAACTGAACCTATACTTTCACTAATTAGAGAATTATGCCTTGTTATTCTGCCTTGGGACTGCTGGACCAAACCTGGATTTGAATTAGGTATTGTTATGCCTCCCTCACTCTGCAATTTGCTTCCTTAATAAACTGCACAACTGTGAGTAAAGTCTATGAGTCAGCGATGAATATCAGGCCCAAATAACTGGTAGAAAGAGGTGCAGGAGCATGGGGGTGGCATGTCTGACTGAGCAGTTATCCGTTTGCTACTATGGATATTACTTATATGGACAGTTCCCCTTCATGAATCAGGTAGAAGTCAGAATTGGCCACTCTTACGTTGCTTCTTTCTCAGAGGTCTATCATGAGTTGAAATGTTTTTAATTGTAATGTGTACATGCTGTGCTCAGCCATTTGGAATATTAATGCTAAAATAGTCTAGTCCAGGTAAAATTGGGAAAGAGATGAACTTGAATCTTATCTTCTTTTACTTTTATCTTACCCCTCCCCCCCCAAACACAGATAAAAAATCAACACCCTTGATACCAAGCAGTCAGGAGATCTGGAGACATCTAGCATTGGGACAATCTATTGTCAGGGACCTTTCCAAAGTCCTGAAGAGCAAAGGTGCCAGTCTAAAGACTAAGGTGTGCCCAATTCAAGCCATAGTATTTCTAATCACCTGCTATTCATCTGAGACCTAGACAATGAATAAAGTTGATGCCTTTGAGTTATGGAGAGGACTACTGAATAGTCCATGGACTGCAAAAATGCCAAACACATATCTTGGAGAAAGTGAGACCAGAGTGCTCCCTGGAGGCAAGAATGGCAAAGCTGCATCTCATATACTTTGGGCATGTTGCTAGGAGAGGCAAATACTTAACAAAGGAACACCATGCTTTGAAAGGTGGAGGGTCAGTGATAGGAAGTCTCTCAACATCTTAAGATGGATTGACACAGTAACAGCATGATAGGTCCAAATATGTGAGAGATGATAATGATGTCGCAAGATAGGACAGGGTTTAGGTCTGTTGTTCATAATGTCGCTATGAGTCATACTCAACTAAACAGCACTTAACAACAACATCTCCAAACATGAAACCGAAATCTACAGCTTTCAAATTTACTCTGGCTCCATGATACTACAGAACAGAATAGAACTGCCCTATAGTGTTTCCAAGGCTTGTGTTGCATGTAGGATTGCCAACCCAAAGATGAATGGTTCAAGTTCACCAGAGTCTTTGCAAAAGATAGGTAGTCTTCTTCCTGTACATATTAACATCCTCAAAAACCCAATGGAGGGTTGCTATGAGTTGGACTCAAGTTGACTTGGGTTTGGAATAATCTTTATAGATACAGACAGCCTCGTCTTACCCCAAGAAGTGGCTAGGGCATTCAAATCAATCATCTTTTGACTAGAAACCAATTGTTTTAACCAGGATCTTTGTCAAGTCTCCTTTCTCCACCCCCAATTTTCTAAATGGTACTTATCTCACTACAAAAAGCTCTAGTGTCCTAGTCCATAGAGTTGCACTGCTAACCCAAAGCATAAGCTTCTGATAGTTCAGATACACCAGAATCTCCCTGAAGAAAAGATCAAGCATCTCCTCTCCTCCTGTGTGATTCACAAGCTCAGAAGTCCAGAGATAAGTCAGCTACAAGTTGATTTCACTCAATGGTAATAAGTTTTAGTATTCAGCTAACCAATATATCTGGAGAGAGGATGAAAGGCACGCAAGCATCGAGGACTCTCTTTCATAGGGTCGCTATGAGTCGCCTGCAACTTGACAGCATTTAACAACAACAACAACCAATATATATGTCTCGGGATTTGGGGTACATAGGTGTCAATGATTTAAATGAAAAGAACTTACAGGATGGATAATTTATTTTGGAAAGCATGCTTTCCCTAAAGTCCTTCCTAAAGCTTATAGCCCTTATAAAAATTATTTCTTTCACCTGTTTATGAGAAAACAGCCACACTGATGAGTGTAGGTGATTGAACCTTTCTCTGTCCTTATTTTATCTACCCAATTCTCCCTCTTCTATTATCAAAGTAGTTTGAATATTTTTGTTAGAATAATATGTATTGTCCAGGTACCTTATCCAAGATAGCTGCTTTCTATGTGAGCACTATAATTACTGAACATGAAAGAAACCATTTAAGTAGTTTATTTCTTGTTTAAATTGGTCCAAGCCCCCTTCAGCCAACTAGATAACACCACAGATGAAGATAAAATGGTTTCCATTGAATGTATCTTTTTTAAAAGGTTGAAGCGTTAATTTGAGCAATTCCCACTACCTAGTAATGTTGCAGCAAGATGGAAGCCAAAGGTTTCACCAATCCCCAGTTAGCAAATAGTTCATCTCTAGATTCAGGGTTGCTTCATGATTTAGAAAAGTTTTATGATTTAACAAAAAATATTTTCTTAATAGTCAATGTCATTTAGAAATCCTTTCAGAAGAAACATGCATTCTGTCCTGTTATTTTTTTATAAGACTGCAATATTGATAATATGTCAAAACTATTCTCACTCTCTTACATAGTACACTGAAAATGGCAGCTTTGACATCACATACTCACTTTTGAATTCATCAACCAAAATACAGTAAACAAATTGCATCCATTTGTTTTCCCACAAGACTGCCAGTGACTCATGTCCCTGTCCTTCATTCCAAACTATGTCTGGTTTTAGAGTCAAGGAGAAAGGCTTTTTACTTGTTTATAAAATATTCTAGTAATTGGATTTCATCTATGACTTCATTTAAAACACATAATAATTTTTATTCTTCAGTTTCTCCTTTTTGTTGTGCTTGCTACAATGCCATGAAATTTAAATCCTAAGAGCTAATACTTGAAACAATAGTAAAATATTAACATATTTGATGTTAGTAGTTTAGTTTATCATAGGGAGTCTTTGACTTATAATGAAATTCCACTCCAATGACTCCTTCATAAATCAGTAGAATATTTTTTAAAAAATTAATTCTCACCAGATTTTTTATCAATGTCTTTTAAATCCACTCTATTTTTCTTTGAGAATTGACAAGAGAATGATATCATTAGCAAATTATGCACTACAACTTTGTATATAGTACTTTTTTACTAAGGATAAAGTTACCAAAATAAAAAAATAGAAATTAACAGTCTTAAGTGTTTTTTTATTGCAGCTTGATCATGTCATAAGATGGGAACTACCCATATTATAGCGTTCCTTTCCTAAGATTGTGTAAATTAAAACACACCTCTGCTAGTGGCCTGCTCCTGTTAAAATTATAGCCTGAGAAACTCTATGGGGCAATTATACAACATCAATGCCACACAGGGCATCAACAAAAGACTTGACATCTTGTCTACTTAATCCTCAGAGAGACTAAATATTTTCTCAAGCTTCAACCTACAATTCATGCTCTATTTTTCATTTTTATTTTTTAAACAAACCCTGTGTGAGTGGTGACCAAAGCTCCTAGAGATGAGCCAATTCACAGGTTGCATCTCTTGTGGTCCAGGCCATGTTGAAGATGTATCAAGGGGTGGGGAACCCAGTGGGACAGAGTTTCTGCTGGCCTAAGAGGAGTCTGGGCTAGTTGGCCTGGCTGGAGATAGTGTCTTTGCCAATCCAAGGGTGAGTGCAGACAAAATACTTTGTCAGAGGTGACCAGCACAAATAGTCACTGCACTACCAATCAAATACGTGGCCATGAAGTGTGTAAAGTTAGCAAGATAGAAAGGTCCCAGTTAGAGGAAAATGAAGGGTTCCAGTCAGAGCAGGAATGGTATCCACTTCCTAAACAATCTGCCTCCGGAAACTCTATGAACTTTGATAAATGTCGATAGTTGGAGAGGGGCCTCAGGCCTTTTGTTCATAGGGTCGCTATTAGTCATGCTGGACTCGAAGGCAACCAACAACAAGAAGAAGAGTCAGAGCAGTGCTTCCAATAAAGCAGGGACTGATTTGTGAACAATTGTGGCAAAGTCTGCAGGCTCAGAAAAGGATATTCTGAGAGCCTCCAGTTCCAAATACAAGATGCCAGGTTAGTTTCAATTGCTTTCTATGCATTTTCAAGTTTGATAATGAATACAGAAGTCCAAAGAAGAACCAGAGCCTTTGAATGGTGAAACTGGCAAATAATATCCCCAAAGAACAAATAAAGATTTATTCTTGGAGGAAGTGCAAGTAGTTTGTTTTTTACAAGTAAGGATGGTGAAACTCCATTTCACATTATTTTGGCCATGTCAGGAGGAGAGTAAGTCTTGGTGGAAAGAGTGATGGGAAAAGTGGAAAGTCAGAAAAGATAAGATCTTCAACAAGATGGGTTGATACAGTTACTGTAACAATAGTCTCAAGCATGTCAGAGATCATGAGGATGAAATGAGATGAGATACGGCAAGGTTCAGATTTGATGGGTTTTTTTTCTAGAAGTTTATTTACAAAATTTAAATATAAATTCAAATAAATTCTTTCAATTTCCCCTCACTCTCCCACCCATCAAATAGTATGATTAATCCCTCCCTCCCCCTGCACATCCACATCCCTCTGTTTCCAGCCTCTCTCACCTCTCCTGGATCCTTTTACTCATTCTACAATAATGGTTTTATACAGTATTTGTCCTTGTAAGACTGAGTTAGTTCACTCAGCATAATCCTTTCCAATCCCTCCCACGTTACGTTATAATTTACATAATCATTGCTCCTGCATGCTGTATACTATTCCATTGTGTGAATGTACTATAATTTCTCAATCCATTCGTGATTGGACATTTGGGCTGTTTCCATGTTCTTGCGATAGTGAATAATGCTGCTATGAACACAGATGTACAAATCTCAGTTTGTGCCTCGGTTCTCATATTCTCAGGATATATTCCAAGTAGTGGAATATCTGGGTAATATGGAATTTCTATGTTCAGCTTTTTGAGGAAGCGCCAATCTGCCTTCTAGAATGGTCGTACCATTTTACAAGCCCACCAACAATGTTTAAGAGTTCCTTTCTCACCACATCCTGTCCAACATCTATTACTTTCTGCCCTTTTAAATTTTGCCACTGTTACTGGAGTGAGATGGTACCTCATTGTGGTTTTGACTGGCATGTCTCTTATTGCCAGTGATTAAAAGCATTTTTCCAATTGTTTGTTTTCCATTTGAGTATCTTCCTCTGTGAAAATTCTTACCTTGTCTTTTGCCCATTTTGTAATTGGGTTATCAGTCTTTTTCTTGTGGAGGCCCAGGAGTATTCTGTAAACATTTTTTAATTAATTTTAATGAGAGTTTACAGAGACTTAGAGTTTCCAGTCATTCATTGCTGCACTTTTCTCCCTGTCCCTCTCATGACCCCCCCAATTAACTCTTCTCCTTGAAAAGTAAAAGAAAAACTCTTTCAAAAAAAAGAAAGAAAAACTCTTTCATTGTTATGAAATCCCTCCCTTCAACTCCACTCCTGCCATGACAATAATACCAAATCATATATCCCTTTTAAACAGTACTCTCCCTCATCTGTTTCAATGCAGTATACATCATTCCTCCCCTCCTTCTCTGCCTTCCCGCAACCCTGATGTCAGTCCCATTTTACAACAGTGGCCCTATGCAATATTTTCCCTTTTGTGATTGAGACATTTCACTCAGCATAATGTCCTCCAGGTCATCCATTTTGTATAATATTTCATGAGTTCCTTGTTTTTTCAATGCTGCATAGTATTCCATTGTGTGAATATACCAGAGCTTCTCTATCCATTCATTTGTTGATGGGCACTTGGGTTGTTTCTAGCTCTTTGCTATTGCAAACAAAGCCACAATAAACATGGGTGTGCATATATCTCCTTGGGTGGTGGTTATGGTTTCTTTAGGGTAAATTTCCAGTAGTGGAACTGCTGGGTCAAATAGTATTTCTATTTGCAACTTTTTGAGAAAGCACGATACAGCTTTCTATAGAGGTTGTACTATTTTACACTCTCACCAACAGTGAATAAGTGTTCCCATTTCTCCACAATCTCACCAGCATTTGGTGTTTGCTGTTCTGTTAAATTTTGCTATTCTTAATGGAGTGATATGATAGCTCATAGTTGTTTTGATTTGCATCTCTCTTAGAGCTAAGGAATTTGAATATTTCTTCGTGTGTTTGTTTGCCATCTGAATGTCAGGTGAATCAGGTGCGTCTTAGTCTTCAAACTGATGTCATTGCTCTTCAGAACTTTGGAAAGATCTCTGATAGCCAGCTTGCCCAATGTCTCCTGATCTCCTGATTGCTCATATCAAAGGTATTGATTGTGAATCCAAGTAATATTAAACAATGGACATTTTCAATGTTTTCTTCATCTGTCATGATATTACTTATCAGTCCAGTGATGAGGATACTTGTCTTCTTGATGTTGATATGTAATCCATAACGAAGTTTACAGTTTTTGATCTGGAGCAAGTGTTTCAAGTCCTCTTCACTTTTGACAAGCAAGGTTGTGCTATCTGCATACTGCATGTTGTTGATAAATTTTCCTCCAATCTGCCGTATTCATCTTCATAGAGTCCAGCTTTTTTAATTATTTGCTCAGCATACAGATTATATAGGTATGGAGGAAATGATGCAGCCCTTATTTACACCTTTCCTAATTTTAAATAATGCAGTATTTCCTTGCTCTGTTTGGGCAACAGCTTCTTTGTATAGATGTAGATTTCATATGAGTGCAACTTAGTGTTCCCTTCTTCTCAATGTTAGCCATAATAGTTGTGAGTCACACATTCAAATTCATTTGCATAGTCAATAAAATGCAAACAAAACTTCTTCCGGTATTATCTGTTTTCTGCTATTAAGATCCACGTGACATTGCTGGTGATATTGCTGGTGCCACAGCCTCTTCTAAATTCAGCTTAAACTTTTGGTAATTCTCTATCAATATAGTATTCTAGCCATTTTTGGATGATTTTGCTTGCATGTGATTTTAATTATGCTATTTGATAGTTCCCACATTCTGTTAGATCACCTTTCTGGGGATTGAGAACAAATATAGATCTCTCCCAATCAGTCAGCCATGCATCTGTCCTCCAAATTTCCTGGAATAGACTGGTGAGCACATTCAGGGCTGCATCTGTTAGTAGAAACATCTCAATTGGTCTTCTACCAATTCCTAAGGCCTTATTTTTACCAGTGCCTTTATGCAGCTTGAATTTCTTCCTTCATTATCATGGCTTTTGTTCACATGTTACTTTCTGAAATTTTTCAGTGGCAACCAATTCTTTTTGGTACAATGACTCTATGTATTCCTTCCATCTTCTTTTTATGCTTTCTGGATCATTCAATATTTTGCCCATAGCATCCCTCAGTATTGCGACTCAAGGTTTAAATTTGTTTTTCCATTCTTTTAATGTGACAAATGTGGCGTGTGTTCTTCCTTTTTTATTCTTTTACTCCAGCTCTTTTAACATTTTGCTTTATCTTCTTGAACTGCTCTTTGAAATCTTATGATCATCTCTTTTACTCTGGCATTTCTTAACTTTGACTCAGCTTCTCAACTGTCTAGTGTAATTTTCAGAGTCTCTTCTGATATCCACTTGGTCTTTTCTTCCTCTTCTGTCTTTGTAACAACTTTTTGCTCTCTTCATGGGATGGTATCTTTGATGTCCTCCCACAGCTCATCTGGTCTTTAATTATTAGTGTTCAATTCCTCAAATCTATTCTAGAGATTTTTTTTTCTTAAATTCAGATGGTATGAACTGATGATCATATTTTGGTTCTTCTGAACTTGATTCAATTTTCTTCAACTTCAATATGATCTCGCTGTATGAGTAATTGATGGTCTGTCTGCTCCACAGTCCACACCTCACATAGTTTTGACTGCTGATAGTGAACTTGTCCAACAATTATTTACACAGATGTTGTTGTTGTTGTTATGTGTCGTCGAGTCGTTTGCGACTCATAGCGACCCTGTGCACAACAGCCCTAAATCCTGCTCTATCCTGCGCCAACCGCAC
>NW_006400329.1:173548-186681 GCF_000299155.1 Elephantulus edwardii | reverse complement strand
TCTTTGGAATGGGAACAAATATAGATCTCTTTCAGTCAGTTGGCCAAGTGGTTGTTCTCCATATTTCTTGGCACAACTTGGTGAGCACATCCAGGGCAACATCTGTACACAGATGTAGTCAATATAATTCCTGTTCAGTCCAACAAGTGGAAACCGTGTGTAAAGCCATAGATTGTGTTTTATAAGATATTTATGATGAATAAATCATTGAACACAAAAAATTCAGTTATTTAAAGTCCAGTGCTATTTCTGTCACCAAGACTGAACTTTCTAACTACCATCCTTTCTTCATTATTTTGCATTCTCATCACCAATAATCATTAACAGATCTTGATTGCATATTTGGTCAATTTCAGGTCACTAAAGTCGGCTGAAATCCTCAGTTGCCTGTTCTTTGACATTAGTTGTTGGTGCATATACTTGAATAGTAGTTGTATTAACAGGTCTTGATTGTATATATGTATGGATAATATCCTATCACTGAAACATGGTTCTTTAAGATAGTTCTTGAAGTTCTCTTTTTCACTATGAATGCAACACCATTCTTCCTCAGTTTTGCACTCCCTGTATAATAATAGATCGTATAGTTGTCTAAATTTAAGTGACTCATGCTAGTCAGTTTCAGTTCACTAATACCTAGAATGATTTTCATGCATTCTGTTTCATTTTTTACAACTTCCTGGTTTCTTACATTCACTCTTCACACATTTCACAAAAAAATTATTAAAGGACGCTTGTAGCTGTTTCTCCTCATTTTGAGTGACTTCTAATCTGGGCTTTACCTCTAATATTATATCCCTCTATTGTTCAGAGGCTTGTTATTTCAGAAGTGCATGACCAATCTTGCTTCAAATGTAACCTAAATGGCATTTGACACACTAGTGGCACAGATTTCAGTCTCACAGCAACCCAAAGTTATCACAGTACAGTGAACTGACAGACAAGTGCTGTACAACTTAGAACAATGTTCTCCTCAGGTCCTGAATATTTAAAATAGAGGTTTCTAGCCAACAGCTGATTGATAATGAAATCACAAACAGCCAATCAGCTTACACTTGGTTGTCAACCAAATAAAAAACGAACAGTTTACACCCAGCTTTCTTATAATAAAAAAAAAAAATTTATCTTCCAGAATTCAACTACTTGAAGTTGGAGCCAGTTTGAGGAGTAAGGTGTGTCTGATTCAGGCCATGGTCTTTCCAATTACTTGCTATGCATCAGAGAGCTGGACAATAACTAAGGATGACAGAAGAATAATCAATGCCTTTGAATTGTGGTGCTGGAGAGAGTTTTGTATATATCATGGACTGCCAGGAAAACAAATAGGTCTGTCTTGGAGAGGGTGAAATAAAATTTATCCTTGGAGGCTAGGATTTTGAAGCTCTGTCTCACATATTTTGGCCATGTGGCCAGAAGAAACTGGTCATTGGAGTACACCATGCTTGGAAGGGTGGAGGGACAGCACAGGAGAGGAAGACTCTCATGAGATGGATTGATATAGTAACTGGGGCAATGGGGGTTGATGTGTCAGAATTAGTGAGACTGGCTCAGGACGGGGCAGGGTTCAGAATTGTTGTACTAAGGTTTACTATGAGTCACAGGCAACTCGATGGCACATAACAACAACAACAACAACAACAATGGTTCTTCATGAAGGCTCACCAGTTTCATTAATGGCTTCATTTTCACCCAATTTTGAAACAAGAACTATCAGTCACCCTTTATGTTTCTTTCATATTCTTTGATTTCGTTTACCTAATCATGTCTTTTTCTACTCCCAAAATAGTTTACAATAGTCCATAGGGAGTTTTGCTGATAACCCAAAAGCCTTGTCTTTATGGCAACTCTAATCCATAAGGGATCCCATGTGAGAAAGGTGGACAGTCTCCTCCTGTGTGATTTACACCCTCCAAAACTCATGCTATGAGTCAGTTCTGATTCCAGATCAATATACTTTTTTCTTTCTTTCTAGTATCTAGAGAGCTCTGGTGGCTTAGTAGTAAGGAGTTATGCTGCAATCCCAGAAGCACAGTTCAAATCCACCAGCTGCTCTGTGGGAGAAAGATTGGCAATCTCTTCTCATGTGATTAAGTTGCCTCCGAAAAGCTGCTGCAGAGTCAGCTATGGATTGGCTCCACCTTGACAGTACACAACGAGAAGTATCACTCAAGTCTAAAGACATTACTACCCTTTCCTTATAACCATATTCCCTTGTCAATTGGCATCTTTTTCCTCTCCACCCAATTTTAAAGCCCTTATCACCATACAAAAGAGCACTGGTGCCTTAGGTTTAGGGAACTGCATTGCTAACCAAAAGACAGTAAGTTCAACTAACTGTTCTGAGAGAGAAAGATGGGCAATCTCCTCTGTGTGATTTATTGCCTCTGAAAAATCCACTGAAGCGTCAGCTATGAGTTGGTTCCCACTCCACAGTAAGGAGTTGAGCTTATTGCCATATAATTTGGGCTCTCAATTAGCCTCCTATGTATTTGTCAATCAATCCAAATACCTGCTGTCTCAAGGCTTTATCTTCTGCCATTCCAGGTACTTTATACTCTTTTTGTTTCCAACTTATTCTTTAAGATTCCACTCAATTTTTTTTCCTAAAAATTTTACTTTACTCACATCACTAAAATCACTATACTTATGAAGATGACTCTTCCGCAGTTCGTTTTGAGTATCATCCAATCTGAAAATCTCATATTCTAGCACTCACTATATGAGATAACTTTTCTCTACAATTAATAAAGTTATCTCCAAACACTCTTTACAGAAACCACTCAATTTTTATTGTTGTTGTTTGTAAGTGCCACCAAATTGTAGACAACTTATAGTGACCCTATGAACGAAAGACCTGAACACTTGTATAACTTTTTTTTTCCAAGTTCATATTATACAATGACTAAAGTATCCCACTTCTGACTCTGTCATGCCATCTTGCTTACTTTTATTTTAGATTTAAAACATTCTATAACTCACTTTCACTTGTTTACTAGTTCAAGAATATTTCTTTCCTAACTAGACAGTAAGCTTGATAAAAGCAGAAACCGTGTTTTCTAGTTGATGGTATGTCCAATCAGATAAAAGGGGGAATCTCTGACACTAGACATTCAATGAATATATTAAATAATGGAATAAACATGTGAATGATTGATCTCAAATTCCATTGAGATTCTCTAACCTTTTTGTTTCTGTAAGAGTGACTCATCTTTAGCCATCAGCAGCAGTTGAGAGCAGACAAGTTTTCTTTATTAATTTATTTTGTTGGCATTCTTTGTTACAGCGAATATAGTGGTAAACACAACCTTTGCCACTTCAACCATCATCACAATGTATTATGGCTCATGACATTAAACAGGTCCCTCGTGTTGTTCAGACATCGCCATTCTTTTGCATTTACTTTTGATTCTGCCTGAGATTATTGATCAACAACAATAATTGTTTTAGCAGGTGTTTAATGAGGAATCTAATGGGAAAGCATCTATCAGGGTGCTGCTATATTCAGAATGTCTCCTGAGGAGGTGGTCAGTGTCTAAACAAATTATGTTCACCTATAAATCATCATTCTACTTCCTGCAATGAATCTCCCTGGAGAAGTTATCAAATCTTCTCAATGCCAAACGATGACAGGACGTCTCTGTGGACTCTGAACTCCCGCGCAGCCCGGGAGGGGTCTTTAACACAAAGATTTTAAAAGCCCCAATTTCGGAACAGGATTAGAAAACTCACAGCTTAAACAGTTACTGCAGTTCTCAAAAGGAGCAGGCATGAAGGTAAGTAGAGATTAGTTTTACTTGAGAGCCATACATACAGACTTGTTATTTTATGCTTAATCTTTTTAAAACGCTAATGGACATTTAAAGACAATGCCTTTAAAAAGGAATAATTTGATTACATTATAAAACATTATTTTTAAAACTTCCTTTAAAAGTTATTTTTAAAAGTCACTAAATCCATTCGTTTCTCATTTGAGGGAACGAAAAGAATCTCCAAAAACTTTTAAAAATAGTGTTTGTGGCTTTTCTAGAAAGTGCACTGGAGAAACGCCTTCTCAAAAAGGTTTCTAATTATCATCAGGTAAGGAAGTAGAATAGCCTGTAGACACAGAGCTGACCCTCGTCCCTTTAGTTACACTTTCTTTGCAGGGGCTTCGAAGTCTGGCTCCAACAACCCTGGCTCTTTTCCTGATTTTTTCTCTCATGGGAAATTCTAACAGCGCTCCACAGGTAACCAAATGCAAAAAGAGTTCTGAAAATAGACTGTATCCACCCTTTTGCTTCTAATTTTTCCTGTAGGGGGCTGGGTCGTAATTTCTAATTACTTGCTCTTCTCGGGGTTGCAGAGACTTTTGGAGAGAAGAAACTGGACACCACAAGCTATCCTCTACCTGAAGGGTGCACGTAAGTTCCAAATATTTTTGCACTTCCGAGAGCGCACGAGGCAAGGTGTGCCGGGTTTGCTTCCTAGTCTCTTCTGAGGCTCAGCCAGGCAACTCACCGCCACTGCCTGGGGGCCTGCGTGCCAGGCGGCCATGTGCAAACCCTGATAGCCGCGGGACGGGTCCTGAGCCCCTGTCTCGCCTTTGCAGAGGGGCGCAGCTTTATCTCCGACCAGAGCCAGAGGAAAGACCTCTCAGACCGGCCGCCACTGGGTGAGTGACAAGGGATGGAGGGGGAGGCCCACTCGAACGTGTCTGCTGGGACCTCCCTGAGAAGATGCCCTACGGGGCGAGCTCTACTTGGAGGGCTGCAGGACCTCGGGCTCCCGAGCGAGCAGCGCGCTCCGCCCCGCACTGCTTCCGGAGCGCGGTTGCAGCCCCGAGCGGGTCGCCGCCGCTCTGCACGGCCGCCCTCTGGCGGCTGAGTGCATGCACTCCGTTCTTCCCAGTTCCCCTCCTGTTCCTCTTCCCCGCCCACTCCCTCCATTCCTGCCGAGGATGCGCAGATGCCTGGGCTTCCAGTTAGTGCATTGCTATGTCATCTCATAGCTGACCCTGCAGTGGTTTTCTGAAGCACAGGAAAAGACAGCCAGTTTTACTCCTGCGGCGTCGCTGGCAAATTCAAGCCGCGAGAAAAGTGCCACCTTTAGGTTAGCTGCACAGCTCCTCTCGGGACTAGGCCACCACTGGTTGTTGTGTATAACGGAGTCTGAATCGACTCACACCTGAGACCCTCCAGTGGCTTTTCAGAGGTGATGCATCGCACAGGTGGAGCTTGCCACGCTTCTCCCAAGGTACAGCTGGTGGATTCGAACCACGTGCCTAGTGTAAGCAGTGCAACTTCTTAACACTAGTTAACACAAGAGCTCCCTATGGTGGGCGATCAGTGGAGGGCTTCCCTCCTCCCTTGATAAACCACTGGATTTCAAAACAACATCACAAATAACTTCGAGACACATTTAAGGAGGGAAATGCTAAAAACAAAAAAGCAGACTTTCTCTGAAAAAATACCAAAACAAAAGCTTAACATTTTGATGAATTTAATTACACTGTAAGAAAATTTAATTACTTGAAGAAAGGGATGCTTCATAGGGTAGCATTTATTTCCCTAATTCAGTTTCCTCAAATGAAAAAAAAAATCAAGATTTGTGTTGACTGAAGATGCTTTGTGTTTTATCATTTTAGATCTGAAACCATTCTGAGTATCTTAGTAGAGACTCTTTCAGCCAATTGGCCTCATTAAATGTGACCAATACTAACGGTACTTTCAAGAGCAGCCACCACGGGTAGTGATGGCTTGTGGTGCTGCTGCGTTGCTGCAACATTATCAGTGGGAGTTCGACTAGAGGCCCAGTCCATAAACAATTGTGTTGCTAATTCGAAGGCCACGCCTCTGTGGGTCTGAATCCTCCGGGGGGGGGGGGGGGGGGGGGGAGGGAAATGCACAGTCTCCTGCAGAGCGATTTGCAATGTTGGAAACCTGCAGGCTGGGGAGCTGTAAGTCGGTTCAGACACTATGGAAAGATTTTGAGTTGCTGAATAAAGCATATAGGAAGAAAATCTTTGGGTTGTAGTTATGAAAACCAGCCAAAGAGATCTTATGCTTCAAAGGTCAAATCTTTCTGTGAACCATGAAGCCCACTAACTGCTAACAACATGCGAGCAAGGATGTACAGCATTGTCTTAAACTCTTTTGAAAAGAATGTGAGAGGAGGTAAGAGGCAGAGGACACTGTTCTGCTGTGAAGTAAATTTTGTTGCTGTAAGGGAGCAAAGTTCTCTTTGGGTCTTTTTTATAAATGGCCGTGCTTTCATGAAATGCTTTCCAGTAGACTGTTTAAATTCTGTTCCGTATCACATAAAATATGACATAAACAACTGTAAATAATTTTCAGATTAAGTATGAAATATTTCAGTCTCTAAAAAGGAGTCTCTTGTGAAGGGAACTTTGGTTAGGGATTGAAAATCTTTTTCTTAGATTGTTTTAGAATTATATCATACTATGGAATAGAATTGATGGGTCTAAACGCTGAAGTGAGTCATTTTTCATTCCTCCAGAAAGACGAAGCCCTGATGCCCAACCACTCATCCTTCCAGAGGCAGCAGCTCTGTTATTGGCTTCCTTTCAGAAAGCACAAGAAGGTACTTGTACAGTGACCTCTTTCAAATCTAAAACAGAGATGCTTTCTTTGCTTAATTCTGGGATTCTGTGTGGAATGCAGCAAAGTTGGATATATTTATTGAAACTCAAAAGAAATAATTAACAGCTCCCTCTAGAAATTCAGAATTATTTAGTATAACGACAGTATAATCACCTAAGTGATTCCCAAGAGTATAAAAGTAAATTTCTTTGATGAAGCTAGAGAATTTTTTGTTAATTTCACAATTCCAATAGCCTCCAGTAACTTATATTTCTTATTGTACAAACTGTAAACATAAAGAAAAAATCCTCAAAGTCCAACTTTCTAACTAAAGAAACCGAGGTCAAAGAGGTTAAATAATCTTCAATCCAATTATTTGCTATTAAAATTTGAACTAAATAAAATTGCAGATTTTTTTAACTTAAGTTTTCAAATGATTCATCCTCTTGAACATTGACCTATTCTGTTTCTAAATCTCTGTCCTTTTCATTAACAATATACAGTTGGCCTATACCAAGATTAAGTGTAATCTTCATAAACAAACAATTGCCCTATTATATAGTATTAAAATCACAAGTTAAACTAAATGAAAAAGACTTGGATTCAAATCCCAACTCACTTACTAGCTGGGCGACACCAAGCCTCAGTAGCATCGTCAATGAGATGGAATGATGATATCTATGGGAAGGGTTGCTATGAGAGAAACAAAGTATATACAATAAAGCATGATACACGACCTGGAACTATCCCTCTCAAAAATTGAAATGGGGCCATATGTACAAATATAATTTGGATTTTTAATTGTGCAAAGAGTATAGAGATTGGCAGTGAAAATGCAGGCCAATGACCTGCCACTGCTGTGAGCACTAAACACGCATCGTATTGTGACAGAGCATTTGAGATAGAAGGTGAAGAACTGAAAGCACTCTTCAGCTTCAAGCTTATAGGAAACATTACTTGTGGTAGTGAATAGCATATGCTCAAGAAGTATTTTTGAAGTCAGAACAAAGCTGACGTTCAGGAAAGTTTATGAGTTTATGCCTTTTAGGGGTGAAATCTTTGGCACACAGAGAAAACAACAGATTGAGCAAAAGCAATCCTGAGAATGACTTTGAAGTGAAAATATAAGGCAAGAAATTTAATGGAAAGGGAGCTTTGGTGGCTTGGTGGTAATGTGTTGCACTGCTAACCCAAACGTACACAGTTCGAATCCATCAGCTTCTCTGCAGGATAAAAATGAGCAGTCTCCTGCCGTGTGATTTACTGCCTCTGAAAATCTACTGGAGGGTCAGTTATGGGTTGGTTCCTACTTGACGGTACACAACAACAATCTAATGGAATAACCAGATGTAGGATCGGTTTCTGGGATAAGTGTCTTCAACTCACTACTATCATACTGATTTCAACTTATAGCAACCTTGTAAGACAAGAGTAGAATTGGCCAATAGGGTTTTTGAGGCTGTAAATCTTTAAGGAAGCCGACTGACTGCCTCATCTTTCTCCTTTTGGAGCAACTGGTTAGTGCGAACGCCTTTGGTTTGCAGCAGAGTGCTCTACCCATAGCACCACCAGGAGTCCTTCAAGGGCTACTACTAGGAGTTAATAATAGGACCACCAGGACTATTGGCAATATAATGATAGAGGAGAAGAGATTAAGGTTGTTAAGAGTTTCATCTTAGTTGGATCCACAATCAACACTTGTGGCACCAGCAGTCAGGAAATCAAAAGACAAATTACATTGAGAAAGTCTGGCATCAGGGACTTCTTTAGCATGCTAATGAGCAATGATGTCAGTCTAGAGACTAGGGTGAACCTTATCAAGGCCATGGTCTTCTTATTACTTGCTATACATCTGAGAGTTGGACAGTCACTAAGGATAGCAGAAGAAGAAGTAATGTCTTTGAATTCAGGTGTTGGAGAAGAGTATTGAACATACCACAGGCTTCCAAGAGAACAAATACGTCTGTCCTGAGGCCAGGATTTTTAAACTCTAGCTCACATAGCTTTGGGCATGAGGCCAGAAGGGACCAGTTCTTGGAGAAGGACTTAATGCTTGGAAGGGTGGAGGATTAGTGCAGCAGAGGAAGACTCTGGGTGAGATGGATTGACGCTGTGGCTGTGACAATGGGGGCAGGTGTGTCAGAGACAGTGAGATTGGTTCAAAATAGAGAAGAGTTCAGAGGTATTACTCTCTGTAAGTAGTTGACTGGATAGCATATTACAATAAAAACAACAATATTTACTATAATGTAATGATCCCTGATGGCAAAGTGGTTAACGAGTGAGCTCACAACTTGGTAAGAGAATGATGGGGTGGTCTGCTTCTGGAAAGATTACAACCTTAGAAACCCTAATTAAGTAGTTTGCTTGCCATCAAGTAGCAGACACATGGTAGACCAGGAATGAAGACCAGAAGAAGGAAATTTGTTCTTCACATGGGTATGAATAAGTGTTCCCTGTGCATTTCATCAGAGAGATGATGTGATGAAAGAAGATGATAATGGGCAAGTTACTTAATTCCTGAGCCTCCACTTTTTCATCTATAAAATGTGGATAATTCCTGTTACCCACACATATAAGCACATCCCCATCCAAATGCACAAGGTCTTCACAAGTGCTCAGACTATTGTCTAACTCATTGCATTGTGTTGGAGCTAAACCCAGGTTACAGCAACTGAGTCCATTCTGATTCGTAGTGGCCCTACAACTAAGCAGAACGGCATCATTGGCTTTCCAAGACTGTGCAAATTATTGAAGCTTTCTAGGTGGTTTTTCTCAGCAATGGGAGAAGGCACTTACATTTTACTAGTCTAAATTAAATGTTTTGGTTTACAAAACTTCTAGTGTCTTTGAAATGTAACATTTAAATTCTTTTGTCCCTAGACTATTATTTGAGATGCTCTTATTTTATATAGTAGATTTTTATTTCAGTTGAGTTCTTAAAGGGATGCCTTTCTTGTTGAGTATTTTTCTCTTTCCTTTAAAGAGAAGGTCATTTTATTATGCACCTTTTGTTCCAGAGGGGAGGGGGAGAAGGAGGGAGAGGATGGAAAATGTACAACAATGAATGAATGAATGAAAACCCAGCCTTTCTGTAAGCCTTGTTGTTGTAGTTATGCACCATCGAGTTTCCCACGACTTATAATGACCCTATCCACAATAGTTCTGAAGCTGGCCCTATCCTGGGCCAGTCTCACTGACTCTGACACACCTTACCCTTTGCCCCAGTTTCCATGTCAATCTATTTCATCAGGACTTCCTCCTGTGCAGTCCCTTCTCACCCTTCTAAGTGTGATGTCCTTTTTCAAGAACTGGTCCCTCTTGCCCATGTTCCCAAAGTATGTGACATGGAACTTCAGAATCCTCACCTCCAAGGAGAAGTTTGTAAAAATCAAATTTTTTTTTCAAAGAGAAGATTATTTCCTGTAATGTGCCAAATGTGTTTGCAGTTTGATTTAAAATATAACTATTGTAACTAAAGGAATGTGTTTTCATTCAATGAGGATATTGGAGAAAATGAAAAGGAGATGGATTTGCCTCTGGCCTCCTCCTATTTCTAGTCCTTTTTTACTAGATCCTTCTGTCTTTACTTGTCCTGGCAATTTACTGTTTTCTCTTTCTTTAGCTGTCTTTGCCTTAGCTCATGCTTTGCAATCTCATCTTAAATCTTCCTCATACTTATTCTGTACTGTTGAGTCAAAACCAACTCATAGCTGACCCTCCAAACCTCACAGGACTACCTTTCTCCCATGGAGCGGCTGGTGGATTTGAACTGTATGCTTTGGGTTGGCAGTGCAATACCTAACTGCTAGGCCACACCAGAGCTCCCTCCTCGGAACATGAGCTCACCAAATAAGGGAGTATTTGAAAAACTGTTGCTATGCCATCTTTATCATAGAAGATGTATCTGGACCTCTTCTTTAGGAAGGAAATTTCTAGACAGACAGTACCTTGATGCAAGAAGATAAGTCTGATGGTGGATATTTAAGGCATGTCTCATAGTCCTCTCAGATTTCTACCAAACACACCGTGCCACAGTTTCATCTTTTATGAGAATACAGATGTTAATGTGTGAAATGCCATATTGTGTCCCAAACCGATAAGGGAATAAATCAGTCATGATCCAACTTTCTTGGACTT
Organism: Elephantulus edwardii; assembly: GCF_000299155.1. NCBI lineage: Eukaryota > Metazoa > Chordata > Mammalia > Macroscelidea > Macroscelididae > Elephantulus > Elephantulus edwardii. The sequence continues at coordinate 175,963 of NW_006400329.1, read as the reverse complement.
TCAGAAGTAGCTTATGTAAATTAACTTAATTTGTTTTGTTAACACAACATTGTTATATCTTGAGGACTGAATGTTTATTTCCTGAGATTCTGATTATCTTACACTTTCTCCTTTTGAAATATAGGATACATTTTCATTTTATGTCTTTCCCCCCTTTACAGCTGAAGAAGAAAACTTTGATCAAGCTAGATTCTTAGAAGACAGTCTACTAAACTATTGAAAATGTTCCAGATTATAGCTATTTTAGTGTTGTATTCGCATTCAAACCATAAATCATGGGATTGAAACCTACAGATTTTTTTTGTTCCATTTGTAACATTAGGGACAGCATAATTAGCTTTATTCTTTCCAAAACAAAACTAATGTGGAGTTTTTAACTGCTTCAGGTCTTGCTTAGATTATGTGTGTTTTACTGTACTTTTTTTTGAGAATTTTTAGAACAAGAAAGATGTTGGTTGTAACAAAAAGGAATTATAATCTTAAATTATCAAAAAACACTCAAGAATAAAACACAAGGATATTGCATTTTCATGTCTATTCAACGATGATTCTCCATCTGTGTTTTCCCACCCCAATGGTGGCAGGCTAGGAACCGGGATTATGTATTTTCGTTTGTAGTTTATTCAGGAGAAATCAGTTGTAAAGGAGTGGGGAGGGAGTGACCAGAGGAAAGTCCAATGATAAGAGCATTGTGGTTGCTGAGAAAAGAGACAGCTTGTGAGGCTGGTCTCAGTGAAACATTTACTGATGAGCCATAATTGTGGTTTCTCCTGCACACTTCAGGGATTTCCCCAAATTTAGTTTAGAAACATAGACCTAAAATTTACAGTCTTCTAATTTATATACTGTGCAATGGAACGTGTTAATTTTTTTGAGGTAACCAGTGTTCATTGTTGTTGTTGCTGTTGTTAGGTGCCATCAAATGAAGTACGACTCACAGTGACCTTATGAACAGTTGATTGAAACCTGTCCTACCCTGTGCAATCTTCATAATTCCTGACACACTAAAGCCCACTGAGGCAGTCCTTGGGTCAGTCCAGCTGCTTGAGGGTCTTCCTCTCCTTCGCTGACCCTCCACACTTCCAAACATCATGTCCCTCTCCAAGCAACATGTCCTTCCTAGCAACATGCCCAAAGTATGTGAGGCAAAACCTCATCATTCTTGCCTCCAAAGAGCATTCTGGCTGCACCCTTTCCAAGGCATATTTATTTGAACTAATTGAACAACTCTGCTTCCTCTAATGCTTAGCAGTCTACAGTTTCAAACTGTTTAGTTCTAAAAGGCACACTGATAACATAAATACATGGCAATATGCCTACCTTACTCCCTTTCAAAGACGATTTCCATGTACAATAATAAATACATATAAATATATACATATGCATACAAATACACCTGTATTATTATTGTCTTTCTGAATTAAAATAATGGTCACCATGTTCATTGTTTTCTTAGCTAATTAAATTGGAGTTGTTTATAATAAATGTAATAATTGAAAAGTATTGTCATTTCTTACAGCTATAAGTATATTGCCATTATTGAATAAAGTATATATGTAAATGTTTCTGTAACATGGAGTTATCATTTTCATTGTGTGAAATGATCTAAACTCTGTAAAATTTGTGTCTTGCTTTATGTTTGACTAATGAAACTATGTACACCAAATAGACATTTATTATTAATTACGATTTGCACATGTAAATTGCTAGAAAGGATATGTTAAATTTAATGATAATTGTTTTTATTTCTTCATCTGCCCCTTTGTCTGTTAAATATTTTTTGAAAACATTTCTCATATCATTCTTCCAGGAAATACGTAGAGCAATACTTTGGAAACATCAAGCATTTCACACTGAAACAGAGTTTTTTTAAAAATATTGTTAAATGACAAAGATGTTAAAATAAAAATCAGCTCAAAATATTATGAATATCGGAATTCCTTAAATGTTCTTCTGTGCAGATGTCTGACCAACCAGGAGGGCACACATCACCAGTTTGCTATAATTTTTTAAAAAACCAAACCTCAAGCAACTATAGTAGGTTGTCTTTGCAATTCTCTTTATTTCTACTTTTTCCAAATTTAACATGAGCAAGAAATCACATAGTTTAAAATATTCACATTACATTGCTTCTATTTTTAAATTGGGGAATTTTTACCTTCAACACATAGAAATGAATGAGGACTTCTAAACCTCAGATAGACCTTTTCGCTATTTACAACAGTTTCGATTGACAACAATACCGGTAACACAAGTCTTTCAATCCTGACTTAATGATCCCATGTGGCAGGTTAGAATCTCCCAAAAGGGTTTTCTTGATTGTAATCTTTATGGAAGCAGATTGCAAAGTCTTTCTCCCAAAGAACATGGATTTGATTTGCTAACCTTGTATTGATAGGTGATAGTGGTTAAGAT
>NW_006400329.1:162743-173448 GCF_000299155.1 Elephantulus edwardii | reverse complement strand
GAGTAAAGAAACAATCTTGTTTCAAACAACTATTCAAAAAATACTTTCAGTCTTCTTTAATTAACATTTCTCTGTCTGTCTAAATATACTAAGGAAAGTGAAGCTGAGAAAAAGAACTAGGGTATTATTTTAAGGATTGCTCAAATGCCATTCATTCAATCTCCTCCACGCTTAAGGCATGGAATAAATCGCATTATGATACTCAGAAAAAAAGATGTAATTGATGTCATTTTTATTCCTATAAATAACTTCACACCATTTTAAAATTAGCCATAAGGAATTCAGTTCTTATATTCACCATGTTGCTTTTTCTTGCTATGTGGGACATGACTCAGAGTAAATGGTGACTTGATGTTTAAGCGATCCCTTTCAGCCTCTTCTTCCTCGTCATACCGTTCATCCTCATTGTCTTCCACATCACTGCTCTGAGGACTGGATGCCTGAGACCCTGAAGGAGAAGGTGGGACAGAGGAAGGCCTGGGGTATCTAAATCCTTCAGTCTGCCAAAGACACAAACAAGATACACATGTTATAATGGCTTCTGTTTTTTTCCAGCTGTGTGCATGTTCATTACATACAAGACACAATTGGTATCTTTTGTCGTAAGCCCAGGGCTAGGGCGATTAACTTGGATTTGTTTCTGGTATCTCCAAGTTCAACTCAACAATTCAACTCATTGCTGATGAGCTGGAAGCAACGCATAGCTGACCCTCCAGAGGGATTTTGGAGGCTGTAGATCACACAGGAAGAAATTGTTCTTCTTTCTTTCTTGGAACCACTGGTAAATTTGAACTGACAGAAGGCACCACCTTTGGGTTAGAAGTCAAACTTCCTAAGGGCTATGCCACAAGGGCTTCCTCATCACCACGCTCAAGAGAGGCAATTTGCTTCACCTTGCAGAATATCCTCAGTTATTCTTTTGTGAAAGGGGGAAAACCAGTTTACCAGATTGCATTACAAAGATCTAGTAGGTTAACATTTATATAACAACTGAAACATTTTGGTGTTTTCTGCTGTTGAATTAGAACCATCTCAAAGCTGATGCTTCATTGGGTTTTCAGGGGCTACAAATTGTTTAGGAGGAGACTGCCTTAATTTTTTTCATTAATTAATTAATTTATATTAACTTTCTATGTCTGTTCTCCTGGAAACCTATGTAGGATCAGTTGTGGTGTATGGTAAAATGACCTTGACCGAAAAATGAAATCCAAACGCAGAGGATCTGGAAATACCTGGTGAGAATCCTACCGTGTGCGCAACCTTGCAAGCAGAGACACTTTGAGGTGTATCCCCACATGAAGACTGTGAAAGCTTATCTCTGAAGACTTACCAAAATATTGACTCCTGTGGAGTATGGATCTTACTAGCTAAGATGATCCCATAATCAATGGACTAGTTACATTCTAAACTGTTATTTGGTGGGAGGTGAGGGAGGAGTCAAGGGAGAGTAGCTTCTAGATGGCTGTGCAGACTCCTGCAAAGATCCCTCCACTAGTTGCAAAGAAATGCCCGATGCTGGCTGTCCTCTTGCAATCTGTGTTTCCTATCATGTCTGTCTAGATGTTTCAGATGACAGTGTGGTCTGTGGTCATCTCATAAATACAAGTGTTTCAGTAAACCTTAAAAGGCACCCCCTGTCCCTGGTGAAGACTGCAAAATAGGTTGTAAATGCTCACCTAGTGCAACTCATCCTGTGAGACTTTAATGCACGTTAGATTACTCTCGTCAAGTGGTTATCCTATACTGAAATGCTTCCTCGAATAGCAAGTTTACCTTCTGCTAAAGAATCCCCATTTCTTTTTTAAATTACTCCCAAAAGAATGCATGTATAACGATGGCCTACTGGGTAAGGAGTTGTGCTGTCAACACAAAGGCAGGCAGTTCAAATCCACTAGCTCCTTCTGTGCAATGTACAGCCTCTGAAAACTTGCTGGAGGGTCAGCTATGAGTTGATGCTGACTTGATGGCAATGAGTGAGTGAGTGTGAAGGAAGGAAGAGGGAGCTCTGGAAGTTCATAGGAAGTTGTCCTGCTATAGCTGCACTTTTCTGGCAGTTCAAATTAACACAAATTCCTGCTCTGCAGGAAAAAGATAGGCTGTCTCTTCCCATAAAGGTTTACAGCTTCTGAAACCTGACAGAGGGTCACTATAGTTGGAACAGCAACCATAGCAGTGGGTAGGAGGCATCCCTCTAGTGATCATCAAGTGAGATTACTGCCTACTCCCCCCATACATCAGGCTCTCCTCCTCTCTGTGTTGATGCAAGTATGAAGAAGTCTAATAGTTTCCATTTTCAGCTCCTCAAAATTGGAAGGTATTTGCTAGACATGATCACCATCAGCAGGGAGAGTAATTTTCAAAACCCATAAAACAATGCATAGAATATTTACCACTGGTGGCGATGTTAGTTCTATATGGAATTTATCTGGAAAAGCTCTGCTCAATGTCAGGTGCCTAGCATGCTGGTAATACTGGAACACAAAGTCAATTATCAGGTTAAAAAAGAAGATTTAGCCATATCGACATCCAAGTTATTATAGAAACATATTTCCTAGCTATAAAATATGTCTTAAGTTTGAAATTGGGAAGGAAATGACAGTTTATACTTTTGTTATTTTTAAATTTATAAGCAAAGAAATAGTCAGAAATTGGGAGAAGGGTCATATGCTCAGCATTGAGCATTAAGGAAATGAGGAAACACTAGTTTTATTCTACAGAGAGATGCTGTGGTAGAAAAAGATGAAGTCTTAATAGTCCAACAAAATAGATGTAATTTCTGCTTTCAACCTTAGTAAGAGTCTTATCTTTCAGCTTCTGGTCCTCTAATGAGTTTTCAGAGGCAAAAAATCACATTGCCCACCTTTTTCCTGCAGAGCAGCTGGTGGATTCTTGCATGCCTTTGGGTTGGCAGCACAACTCCTTACCACTAAGCCACCAGAGCTCCCTAGAAAAAGATTATAGAGGAAATAAAACCTTGGAAAAGAACAAAAAAAAGCATCATTTCTAATGGCCTAGTCTTTTCTGTTTTCATTATAAAATGGAGATAGTAAAATTAATTATCTAGTACTGTATTGAGCACTAGCATAACTGTGTGTATAGATCCTCAACAAGTGGCAACATTTAACATTTGGTCAAGAGTGTTCAATAGTATGTAAGTAAATTTATTTTTCATTAAAATCATCCAGTGCCAAATTGTGTGACAGCTTGATATTTGTAAACTTACTGTATTATTGTAAGGAGATATTATCTGTTCTTATAATTTTGAAAAACAATATTATTTTTACTTCTCATTGTAACTGGAAGGTCTAGTGGCCTACTAGTAAGAAGCTGTGCTGCAATCTCAAAGGTATGCGGTTCAAATCCACCAGCTGCTCTGCGGCAGAAGGATTCCCCATCTTCTGCTGGGTGGCATGTAACGACAACGTTGTAATTGATTAATATGATCACAGAATCCCACTAGAGTGAAACAAAATAGGACATCTTATCTTTATATTTTCCTTAAATATTTGTATATATATAAGTAATAAATCAAAGTAAGCATCGATGACAGAAAATCTATTAAGAGTAATACTAAATCTTGATAGATTTAAGAGCACAGAATAAACATGAAGAATTAGGTTTAGCACTTTGCAAACTCAGACTAAATTTAAAAGGATATGGACACGTCACTGAGATGTTAACATATTGTTGACTTTAGAGTTAATGACTAAACACTTGCTATGCCTGAAGGACTTCGAAAGTCATCCTCTGTGGTTGTATCAGGTTTGCTTACTCTCCCTAAATATCTCCAATCCAGAAGATCTGAGAGCCTCTCAGTTCTGTTCCTCTGGATAATTCTTTGGCGACGGGACTGTTTGCAAAATCCATAGAGGAACTGAGTCAATTGGTTGCAAGAATCATCTGGAGAACGGAATCGCCGGTCTACAATGTAAATTCCTGAGGGTCAAAAAAGCCAATGGTTAGACAAAATCAAAATTAATCCTAAAACATTTTTTCTCTCACTGCTGATTATCTCTTTGATTCTCTCTTAGATCACACATGTTATCCACTCTCTGTCATTACCATATTGCCTCTGTTTAGTTTTTCCTTTCTAAGGATTGTATTTCCTCCACAACCTTTTTCCAATAGCTTACAATTGTCACCAGCAAAGTAAGTCTTACTAAAGAAGTCTAGTAATAGAGAAATTTACTTGATGAGTGATTCTTAATGGGCCATTCCTGAGCCAGGATCCCTGTGTGGGGCTTAGATAGCAGGGTTTTTCAAGTTCCTCAGTGTTTCTATTGTGCAACTATAGCTAAAGTCCATGGCTCAAGCCTGAGGATAGAGGAACCTTGACAGAGCATAAAGGAAGTCACAATGTGTAACAGAGAATTCATTCCATTCTAACTTCACATGTGCTTGGCGTTGAGGGAACAGTGATGCTATACAATTTCTCCTGCCATCTTAAGCAATTTCAGTGAATTTTACTATTTTGGCATAGATCTCAAAAGACTGTACCACTGAGTAGTATAGGTACTGTAAGATCCTATTTGGAGTCCTCAGGTGGTTCAAATTGTTGGTATACCACTCCCTGAGAGGTTAGCAGTTCTAGTCTACCCAGAGGCTTGTGGCCAGAAAGGTCTGGCATTCTACTTCTAAAATATCAGCTTTGAAAAACTCATGGAACACAGATTTATTCTTATACACACAGAATTTCCATGAATCAGAATCAACCTTATCACAACAAGTTAGTTAAGATTTTTGTTATTATAATATTGCACCTATGAAGTACAGGGACAAACCTGCTTAGAGAAGTGGAGGGGTGGGAGAAGAGAAAGGGCAAGATATTTGTGGTGTCAAAGGCTTATTGTTCAAAATGTCTTTCCTGGTCATTGGCTAACATTTTATTTTGTGATGAAGTATTTATTGTATTAAGGAGACAGGATTAGGTTGGGATACCAGCTACTCCCTACTAGAAGCTCATAGAAACTCAGGACCATCTCTCTTTTGGGATTCTGGCTCTCCTGGGACATACCATCTAGCTGCACCACAACTGACAGTCTACAGGGTCCTAGTCCATTGCTCACCAGGCTCTGCAGTACTGGCCTGCTTCACCCACTGTCGTGTGAGTAATTTCCCTGATGTGTTTGAGTCTCTATGACCCACCGAACCCAAGGCACATTGAAGAATGGAAGAAATGAATGAAGGGCAAAGAGTCCATGTTGGAAATCATGGACGGATACAGCAGATCAAACACTGAAACATTCTTGACTTCCCCCTTTCTTTAAGCCTGTTACTAATCTTAGTAGAACAAATTATAAATGCAATATTTCCCAAACTAAGTGTTCCTTTCATGGTTTCAAGCTAAATCCTCAAAGTGTATAATAGTCTGTAATGGATCACATAATTACTGGCACCATTCATTAAATAAAAATATAAACACTAGTTTAATTTTTAGGATGGCTTTAGAGTGATGCTCTAGAAAGACCCTGTTATAGCGTTCTGTAATGGATCACATAATTACAGGCATCTTGCATTAAAACAATATAAATATGAGTTTAATTATTTGGATAGCTTTAGAATAGGCTCTAGAAAGACCCTCAGTTTTGTTTGGTTCACATCTAGCATTGAGGTAATGATGAAAAAAATCTCACCATAAGCAGTAGGATCAGCTACATGCTCCTGCATGAAACAACCAAAGCCAGAGAGGTTTGTCGTCACACTGGGGATTCCCATCACAGTGCATTCAGCTGCCAGAAGACACAAAGACTTGGTTTCAGACTAGTCCTGTATTTCTTAGGCAGGAAGAAGTGTGAAAGGTCCCAATCCACCACATAATAATGGTGTTAACTTTGTTCCAGGCATTCTTAAGTATTTCACACGTATTAGCTCATTTAATCCTTGATAAAGTAACCATTCCATTCTACAGGGAATGATAGAAAGCTCAGAGAGTTTAAACAACTTGTCCAAATTCACAAAATAAAGGAAGGGTTACATTTGGGATTTGAAGACAGGTAGTGTTGTTGTTGATATGTGCCACTGAGTTGGCTGCAACCCACAACGACCCAATGTACAACAGCTCTGAAGCCTGCCCTGTCGTGAACCAGTCTCACTAATTCTGACACACCAACCCCCATCGTCCTAGTTACTGTACCAATCCATCTTATCTAGGGTCTACCTCAACTGTGCTCTCCCTCCACCCTTCCAAGCATGATATCTTTCTCCAAGGACCCACCTCTCCTGGCCACATGCCCAAAGTATGTGAGACAGAGCTTTAAAATCCTAGCCTCCAAGGAGAGACTTGATTTCACTGTCTCCAAGACAGATCTATTTTCTTGGCAGTCCATGATATGCCCACAACTCTTCTCCAGCACCACAATTTGAAGGCATCAATTCTGTCTCCTTTTTCATTGTCCAGCTCTCTGATGCACAGCAAGTAATTGTGAAGACCATGGTCTGGATTAGGCATACCTTAGTCTCTAGACTAACACCATTGCTTTTCAGAACTCTGGATGAGGTCCCTGACAGCAGATTTTCCCAATGCAATTGGTCTTTTGATTTTGAAATTCAGATCTGGCTCACAACTGCAAAACTACACAACCTGCTTAACACCACCAGCTTTTCTTTTTTTTGCCTGTATATCTAAGCACTTCAGAAGTACTTGTTTTAAATGTAGGTTTCCCCATTTCATTCTCTCTAGTTTAGTTAAAGCCTATTTTTCAGAAAATATGTGCTGCTAAGGATGCCTTGATTTTAAGCAAGGATTTTCTATTTGTGAAATCACTCTTGATTGAAGAGTGTGTATGCGGGGGCGGGGATGACCTCCTATTATTTGTAAAGTAATATGGCCTTATTTAGTGTTCAGAAATTATTTCCTTTTGGCTTAACTCCATAGCAAGAGCATTAGCACTCTTTGTGCAGGGTACTGGTTGTTATGTGCAGTCAACTTGTCTGTACTGTATGTTGTTGTTGTGTACCGTTAACTTGGAACTGACCCACGGCTGACTCTCCAGCAGGTTTTCAGAGGCAGGTAATAGCATGGGAGGGAGGAGATTGCTCATCCTTCTCCACAGAGCAGCTGGCAGATTTGAACTGCACGCCTTAAGTATTGCAGCACAGTTTCTTACCACCTTAGCCAGTCTCACTCTCTCTGACACACCTACCCTACCTTCATTTCCTTAGTTATTGTGTCAATCCATCTCATCAAAAGCCTTCCTCTCCTGCCCTGTCTCTCCATCCTTTCAAGTATGATGTTCTTCTCCAAGGATTGTTTCCTCTTGGCAACATGCCCAAAGGATGTTAGATGGAGCTGAAAAATCCTTGCCTGCAAGGAGCAACCTGGTTTCACCATCTTCAGGCTAAACCTCTTTATTATTTTGGAAGTCCACGGAATGTTCAATACTTTCCCCCAGCACCACAACTCAAAGGTATCAATTCTTTATCATCCTTAGTCATTGTCCAGCTTTTGATGCATAGCAAGTAACTGCAAATACAGTGGCTTAGATTGAGCGCATCTTAGTCTAGGCTGGGATTGTTGCTCATCAGTACTCTGGAGAGGTCTCTGACAGCAGATTTCCCTAATGTCATTTGCCTTTGAATCTGACTGCCAGTGCCAAGAGTATTGATTGTGGAGCCAAGCAAGCTGAAATTGTCAGTCTCTTCTCCATCTATCATGGTGTTGCCGATTGGCCTAGTGCTGAGAATCTTTGCTTTCTTGATGTTGAGCTTCAATTCATACTGAAGACTACAGTCTTTGACCCTCTGCTGCCAATGTTTCAGGCCCTCCTCAGTTTCAGCAAACAAAGTTGTGTCATCTATATAATGCAGATTGTTGAGTCTTCCTCCAATCCTGATACTCGTGTCTAACATTAATGATAATGTTTGATGATTTCCACACTCTCTCAGATGGCCTTTCTTTGGAATGGGAAAAAATACAGATATCTTCCAGCCAGTTGGGCAGGTAGTTGTCCTCCAGATTTTTTCGGTACAACCGGGTAAGCACATCCAGGGCAGCATCTGTTTCTTGAAATTTATCACTTGGTATGCTGTCAATTCCTAGGGTCTTGTTTTGCTAATTGCTTTGGTGTAGCTTGAACTTCCTCCTTCATTAGCATTGCCTTTTGGTCATATGTTGTTTCATGAAATTCTTCTATCATCCAGTTCTTTTTAGTATAGTGACATTATGTACTCCTTTCATTTTCTCTTGATGCTTCCTGGTTAAGTCCCTTAAGTTTAGGAAATAGGTAGTGCAAAGGTGGTTGAGGATCATTGAACCTTTAAGAAATAGATGAAATTCTGGAATTTTTCTCCAGAAAGAAAAGAAAAAAAATCTCAAACAAAAATGTATACACATTTTACCAAAGTTCATAGATTTTATTTTTTATTAGGTATTCATTAATACAGCGTGAAGTAAAATGTCAAGTATTACTCACCAGCTACCTTAGCAGCAGACACGTGGCTTTGCAAATCCCAAACAGCTGTAAGACTAGGATAAGAGAAAGAATGGCTTCCACACTGAGTGGTAAGACTTGAGGGAAACTCTGATGAGTGTGAAACCCTGGGGGTGAGATCCTGGTGATGATGATGGAGAAACTGTGGCATTTTTGTCAAGAAACTGTGGCAAGGTGTAACCAGAGAAGCCCTGAGATAAAGGTCATAGTTAAAGGTTTTGCTCTTCTTGTAGGATGATTGAAGGAGAAGCTGGCATATAACAGTTCTGAGGGAAATCTTGCTGAATGATTTGGATTTGACTGCTGAACTGAAACCACAGACGGGATTAGTTTAAGAGTTGTGTCTTGGAACTTCTGGGCTAAAATCTGGACTTGCATTGTATGATATTTTTTCTTTTCCCACCCTCCAGCTTACCTCCCTAATAAACCCCACTCTTGTTACCACTGTCTATGAGTCAACAATAAATAAACAAACCTCTTGCTGCTGGTGTGATTCTAGAGGTACTCTGGGTTGGGCTATGGACTTTTTATCTGCTTTCTGCTCTGGGGAAGTGAAGGGCTGTAATATTCTCATTCCCTCTGGTCCTTTCAGAGAGATGCTTATGTTCCTATGCCTCCATGTCCCATTTTCTGCTCTTTTTGCATCATATAATATGGTAATAGTAAATTTATACCTCCAGACTTTCTACAACAACACAAGCCAAGGTAATGGATTATCAACTTGAGCCAATTAATTTTAAATTACTCACTTATCTAGCATGTTGTCTGGAATTTCCCATTTACTGCAATAGTGAATAAAATTAATATATGACTATTTTGAATATTACTAATGGATATATGAAAGTTATACAAGTGTTCAGGTCTTTCATTCATAGCTTTGCTATGAGTTGTCTAGGACCCAATGACACTTAACAACAACAACATATGGCAGTAACAAAAAGTTACAGTGGCTTTCATAGTAAAGGATTTGTGTTAACTAGACTGTGATTCTCATTGGTTTGGAAGTTCTATATTGATGCAATTTCATAGTTATAGAATGATGTAACTTGGCAATTATGTAATGTAGTTTGGCAGTTATGTAATATTATAATTATACCCTAATTTGATATCATGCCAATTTTCATATAATGAATGACTTGGTGGTTGCAAAGTCATCTTATTGAGTGACTGATGGGTATATTCCTCCAATTTCTTTTCTGCTGTTCTTTATAACCTTTCTTTTGGACTTAGATCACTAGCTATAGTTCCCTATCATTTTTTTACTGTTGTATTTAACTTTGTGCTTTAAAATGAGATTTTTGGTGGGAGAATTGTTGTAAGTTACATGATATTTTCTTTATTTAAAATAAATGATGTCTTACATTCCTTCAGTCAGTAGTGTATTTGACTTTGTGCTCTTCTGCCCATGATGCTTGCTGTAATTAATTGTTTCACTCACTAGAAATAATAGGAAGAAGAGCCAATAACAAAGTATTGAGTTCAGCAATGAAGTGAATGATTTATCTCAAAAGAGACCAAATTTTAAATAGTTTAGGTCACTTATGTGGACATTTTATAAGCAAGAAGATACTACCATCACAAAAGTAGAATTGACATTAATAGCATTATTTTAGAAATACAAGAGATACAATTAAAAGAGTGAGAGAAATCACTGTTCTGTGACATTTTCTACCCAAGAAATAGTAATACTTTAATAGCTACTAATTTTCAGTGGAACATGGGACAACAGACCAAAACATTGTGCCAAAAGAGGTGAAATACTAAACAAGCTACTAAGCATGAAGATTACAGAATCTCATTAAAATTCCAAGTTTCAGTTCTAAGATCAGAATGTAAATATTTGGAAATTTCCTTCTCTTTGCCATTGAGTTAATGAGCCACTTAACCAGAACCAGATTGTTCCCTTGTTTGAGTTTATGTCAGTGACGATACAGAGATACATAAAAATGTTTTCTGAACTTTTTCTTTCACAGATATAAAGTCTTACATCTAAACTAGAAGGAAAATACCTTATTACCAACAGAAATGGAAAACTCATTACTGGATTTTGTGCATTAGTGTAAAATGAATACATTTCTTTCTCTTAGAATTAGACATTTCAGTAAAAATAAAATTTCTTTATTTTGATACTTCTTTTAAGTATTCTTCTGGATAAAAGTTTTTGTTTTTTTTTAAATTTAGGTAGTTTATTTTTCATTTCAATGAACATCTACAGAGATTTTGGGATTCCATTCATTCATTGTTGCACCCTTCTCCCCGCACAAACCCCTCCCCCC
>NW_006400329.1:157262-162428 GCF_000299155.1 Elephantulus edwardii | reverse complement strand
TCTCTCCACTCTCCCAAGCATGACATCCCTCTCCAAGGATTGGTCCCTCCTTGCAACAGGTCCAAAGTATGTCAGACGAAGCTTCAGAATCCTTGCCTCCAAGGAGCAGCCCAGTTTAACCCTCTCCAGGATGAAACTGTTCGTTTTCTTAGCAGTCCATGGTACATTCAATACTCTTCTTCAGCACATAGCTCAAAGGCACCAATTCTCCTTCTGTCCTCCCTAGTCATTGTCCAGCTCTCTGATGCATAGCAAGTGACTGCAAAGACCATGGCCTGTATCAGGCACACCTTAGTCTCCAGAGTGACACCATTGCTCTTCAGTACTTTGTAGAGGTCCCTAACAGCAGACTTTCCCATTGCAATATATCTTTTAATTTCCTGACTGCTGGTGCCAAGAGTGTTGACTGTGGAGCCAAGCAGACTAAAGCTGTGAACAATAACAACACCCTTCTTCAAGCACTATCAATTTGGTTCAAGAAACTCTCCATTGGGTTTCCAAGACTGTGAATCTTCACAGGAGGAGGCAGTCAGTCTTTCTCCTGATACTAACCTTACTTGAAGTCCACATAACCATCTTAGTGGAAGAGTCTAGTAAAAACAACTAAGTAATGACTAATTGTTAGAAATAGTCTCATCATGCAGATACCCACTAACATATGCCCAATAATTCCTTGATGTATAAACTTTGTCCTTATTCTTAGGTTAGGCACAACAAAGCATAATACTGACCCTTGAGACAGAACCAAACAAAATTATTTTTAGAACAAACTTAAAATGTAATATCTTAGTAGAAATTTCAACCTACTCAGTTTCTACTTAGCAGGAACAACAAAGCCTATGTAGAAACTATATATCCATTGTTAATGTCACATGCAAATTAGTAAAATAGTAAGCAAATTATTCCAAATATCCCATAGTCCATACATCACACGTACCTGGAGTATAGCCCCAGGGCTCGTAGTATGATGGAAATACCCCAAGATGACAGCCTCTGACAAACTCCTCATAATCCATAGGTAATAAAGGGCTAGTGGAGGACAGGAACTCAGGGTGCAAAATCACCTAATAGAGGAAAATAGATATGAGAATAAAAGAGAAAAAAGAAACTGAAACAAAAAAATTCTCATCATTTGATTACTTGAACACTATCGTATACTTGCATTCAGGTTTAGAAGGGGAAAAGGTGAAGTAAAAGAGAAATAAAAGAACCTGGAAAGTTTTAAGCTCCCCCCTTCTCTTTATTCTGTGTAGATAAAACTATCTACTCCATAGATTTAACTTTCCTTCAGAATGCCAATTTTGACTCCTACATCATAATCAAGGCTTTAATAAACATTTGGTTCTTTGATTACACCTTTATCTTATTTTTCAATTTGCCCCACTGTCAGAAGGAAAGAGGGGCTTAGCCTTGCATTATCTTACTATGCTGTTATCATTATGTGCCCTCAAGTAGAGTCATAATGACCTAATGAAGAAAAGACTTGAACCCTGTCCTACCCTTATCATCTCTGACAAACTCAAGCCCACTCCTGCTGTCACTGTTTCAATCCATCTCATTGAGAGTTTTTCTTTATCTTTTTAAAAAATTTTATTATTCTTTGTGCATATACTGTCAAATCAGATCTGATTGATACAGAAGGATCTTGTCCCTCTCTCTTTTTTATTTGTTTGTCATGTTCTTTTATTTATTTGTTTTTATTTTATTATTCATTTTAATGAAAGTTTACATAGACTTTGGATTTCCATTCATTCATTGTTGCACTTTTCTCCCGGCCCATTCCTCCCTGCCACAGTTCACTCTTCTCTTTGAAAAGTAAAAGAAAAATTCTTCCATTGTTATACAATCCCTACCCCCAAGTCCACTCCACTATGTAATTTTTTTTCTGGACTCCTGTCATGACAATATTACCTAATCATATATCTCTTTTAAACCGTTTTCTCCCTCATTTCTTTAAATGCACTATACATTATTTATCCCCTCTTTCTCAGTATCCCCCCAATCCTAATGTCAGTCCCATTTTACAACACTGGCCCTATGCAGTTATGACTGAGATATTTCACTCAGCATAATGTCCTCCAGGGTCACCCATGTTGAATCATATTGCATGAGTTCCTGTTTTTCAGTGCAGCATAGTATTCCATTGTGTGAATATACCACAGCTTCTCTATCCATTCATTTATTGATGGGCACTTAGGTTGTTTCCAAGTCTTTGCTATTGTGAACAAAGTGGAGATAAACATGGCTGTGTATATATCTGCTTGGGTAGCAGTTATGGTTGCTTTGGGGTATATTCCCAGTAGTGAAATTGCTGGGTTATTCACTGACCCTCTCTATCTTTCCAAGTGTGATGTTCCATGAGTTAGTAAAAATTTTAAAAAATCTTCAAACTTACGTTCAAGTCAGAAGCAACTCATGGTAACCCCCCACCCCCTCCTGTGGCCTTTTGGAGGCTAAATTGTGTTGGAGGAGATTTCCTATCTTTCTCTCAAAGAGCTTCAGGTGGACTAAAAATATCAGAGGTGTGTCACCTTTGGGTTAGTGTGCAACTCCCTATGGTGTAGGCCACAAAGACTCCATAAGTTTGTCAAGTGAAATATGATACCTTCTTTCCTTCTCCCCTCCCTCCCTCCTTTCCTTCTTTCAATCCATCCAACCCTCCAGTTTTGTAACCATACCTCCAATTAGGTTTAATCTGTTGTTTTTATGTGCTTTCAAATTCCATGCAACTCATAGTGACCCTGTTTACAACAGCTCTGAACCCTGCTCTGAATTGAGCCAACCTTATTGTCTCTGATACACCTACCCCCATGACCCTAGTCACTGAGTCAATTCATCTCAGCTAGGGTCTTCCTCTCTAGTTTTCTCCTTTTCCATATCTGTATCTTCCTTCTCCAATGTGAGAGATTTGATTCTTAATAGACTGTACATATTAAATAATTAAAATCTATTTAAATAATCTCTCCTCTCTGCCACGGCACCCTCCTCTGCACAGATGTCGCTGAGTCATAAGTCTGGCTCTGACTTCCTATGTATGTCTCTTTTCTTTAACCCCAAATGTGGACTTTCCTGTTTGGGTTCTGACACTGTTCTTGGGACCATCACAACATTTACCCATCTTCAAAGCAGGTGTCTATCGTATGTTTTCTGTCTAGCAACCTTAGAATGGAATTGTTCAGGAAGGAAAGAGAGTAAAAGGGAGAAAAAGAAAAAGGAACATTTTCTAAAATAAGAACATTACACTTTTAATTTTTTTTTTTGTCCATGGAATAAGTATGCATGAGATTAAGAGAATGCTTTGCAGAACAATTCTAATTTGGATATATAAAAATAATGATGGCAACATTTTATAATACTTAATATATTATCAATGTTTTCCATATAGTAACTAATGTAATATAAATCAGCATTATAAGATGAGAAGAACAGATATTTTCTTTATCCTAACTATAAATATAGGGAGCTCTGGTGGCCTAGTGGTAAGAAGTTGTGCTGCCATCCCAAAGGCACATAGTTTGAATCCACCAACTGCTCTATGGGAGAAATCTTTTCCCATGTGATTTACTGCCTCTGAAAATCAACTGTCGAGTCAGCTATTGGTCTGTTCTGACTCAATGGAACATAACAACAATAACTACTATAAATGTAGTCCTGGTGGCATAATGAGTAATATATCAGGGTGTTAATCAAAAGTCTAGCAGTTTAAATTCATCAATGGCTCTGCAGAAAAAAAAGATGGAAATCTCCTTCCATAAAGATTTACAGCTTCAGAAACCTGACCAGAGGGGGCCTATCTGCATTAGAACAGCCCAATGGCAGTGAGAAAGAAAAAAGTAAACTAAAAAAGCAACTCGACGGCACATAACAATAAAAACATTAAAACATAAAGAGGATAATTGAATTAAAAAGCTTCAATTTTTTAAAATCACTTTCTGATCTTATCCCATGCCAAGGATTAAACTAAAATCATTCTAGGATTTTCATCATCATGGAGAATTTTAACCTATTGAATCACAAAGATTAAATTCCCATTATGAACAAAGTACTATATTAGAGAAAAGGAAGAAAAGACACTAGATTGTGACTGTATAAACAGAAATGAAGTTGGTAGTCCATCACATTATCTTGGCAAATAATAGGGAAAAGGATTTTTAAAAACATATGCCTATTTTGGTGTTTCCAAATTCTACTCTCCATCTCCAAAGTGCATCTTAAAACATGAAAACATTGCAAATTCATTCCTTTTGTTCTTCGCCAAACAGTATGACAGCACAACTAAAACAAGATAACAGCTCCTGTGTCCTGAAACAGCCAATCGCAGAAACCTGGGCTGAGAAAGGAATATTAGAGGTCAGCTGAGTGTTACTGAGAGGATTAAATGAGATTTTATGTACAAAAGCTCAGAGCAGATATATTAGCTCAGAGCAATTTTGTAACCCCTACACATGTGGGGTGTGTGTGTGTGAGAGTTAGTTGTCTGGTATTTTTTCCCCCTAACTCCAGGAGAGAACCAAAGTCCCAGGATGCTAGTTTACTTTCACAGAATGGCAGCCCAGAGTTTAAATTTGTAGGTTGGGGATTCTTACAACAGGTATGAAACACATAGTCTATGACACATTCTATGATGTTCTGTGATTTGGTTGTTGTAAGGACACCATGTTAGATCCTTGTAAGAGCTCACTTCCAGTTGTCCTTATTGCCAGTGCTATCACTACTGGTGCTGCTGAACTGCTGGTGGAGGGTGATGGGGTGAGAAGGCAGCAGTAGTGGCTGAGAAAGTGGCATTGGTACCAGGCTCATCTCAATCCCTGGAAAAAGCTCAGACAGCATGTGCCCAGAGCCTTGTTCTCTGCCTTGGTTATATCTTATTGGTGATCCAGTGATGCTATAGTCTGGGTTTATAGTCTTTGAAACCATTTGTTGTCATTGTTGTTAGGTACAATTAAGTCAAATATGACTCACAGTGATTCTATGAGTCTGAATCCTGTCCAGTCCTGTGCCATCCTCACAATCTCTGCCTGTTGTTATGTGGCGCCGAGTCGCCTGCGACTCATAGCGACCCTATGTACAACAGCCCTAAACTCCGCTCTGTCCTGTGCCAATCGCACAGTATCCGACACTCCCATCCCAATTATCCCAGTCACTGAATCAATCCACCTCATAGAG
>NW_006400329.1:156712-157162 GCF_000299155.1 Elephantulus edwardii | reverse complement strand
AATGCAATTCTTCTCTTGATTTCCTGGCTGCTGTTACCAAGAGTGTTGATTGTGGAGCCAAGTAAATTAAAACTGTTAATTATCTCAATCTCTTCACCATCCATACTGATGCTGCCAATTGGCCCAGTTGTTAGAATCTTTGTTTTCTTGATGTTGAGCTTCAGTCCATATAGGAGGCTGTAGTCTTTGATCTTCTGCAGCAGGTGCTTCAGGTCCTCCTCAGTTTCAGCAAGCAGGGTTGTGTCATCTGCATAATGTAGGTTGTTGATGATTCTTCTACCAATCCTGATGCCACATTCCTCTTGGTATAGCCCAGAGTCTCGGATGATCTGTTCTGCATGCAGATTGAAAAGGTATGGAGACAGAATACATCCCTGACGAACCCCCTTCTTGATTTTGAACCATGTAGTGTCTCCTTGCTCTCTTCTGACAACTGCCTCTTGGTCCAAG
>NW_006400329.1:149551-155696 GCF_000299155.1 Elephantulus edwardii | reverse complement strand
TGCTTTCAGCCAAGATCCATCTAACATCAGCTACAATATCTCTAGTACCACGACCCCTTCTAAACTCAACCTGGACTTCTGGAGTTCTCTGTTGATGTGCTGTTCCAGTCGTTTTTGGATAATCTTCAGTAAAATCTTGCTTGCATGTGAAATCAGTGATATTGTTCTTTAGTTTCTACATTCTGTTGGGTCACCTTTCTTTGGGATAGGAACAGATATTGATCTCTTCCAGTCAGTTGGCAAAGTGGTTGTTCTCCAGATTTCTTGGCACAATTTGGTGAGGACGTCCATGGCAGCATCTGTTAACTGAAATATGTCAAATTGTATACCATCTATTCCTGGAGCCTTTTTTTGCCATACCCTTCAAAGCAGCCTGAACTTCTTCTTTCATCACCATAGGCTCTTGCTCATATGTTGTTACATTTTTACATTTGTACATATGTACAAATGTAATCTCTGCCTACTCAAGTCAATTGCTGCAGTGACTATACAAACCCACCTGGTTGAGGGTCTTCCTCTCCTTCACTATCCCTCCACCTTCCCAAGCATATTGTCACTCTACAAAGAATAACCTCTCCTATAATAATTAGAAAGAAATACCTTTCCTTAAACAGAAAAGCAAACAAAAAGCACTTGAAAGACTATGGGTTATGACTGTCCAATTTATAGACTTAGAACTTGCCCTTTAAAGTGATTCTGTGCTGACCAATTTATTGAAACAGAGAAATCTGAAGCTTTACAAGTTGGCAGATTCAGCATTGTACCCAGAATGGGAAAAATTAAGGATTGAAGTACTGGAATGGAAGATTTAGAAGAGATGGAGTGAGACTTTCAGAAGCTTGGTTCATGACACTCGATTACTGGTAGGCCTGCAGGACAGTGAAGGACATTAACGTGGAATGGCCAGCCACCATGTTTGGGTGGGGCACCACTATATTTGAGTGAGGGATTACTGCTTGTAGTTATGGTAAAAATCTGAGGGCAACAGATTTTGTTGTTTCACAATCTTCACCTGTGGTACCAGCAGTCAAGACAGAAAAACATGTCACATAGGGAGTTGGAGCCAATGAGAAACTGGTGTGTAAGCTGGGGCTTTTTTTAAAAAAACACGTTCGATTTGTGGAAGGACCAGATCTTTTACACCATGGAGGATGACTCTGGTCTCTTGATCGGTGATGAGAGCAGGCTGGGAGCCTCTTGTTGGAACCAATGAGAGACTGGTGCAGAAGCTGGGGCTTTTTAAAAGTCACTGGATAAAATGATATGACCCTCAGGCCTGATTTAATTGTATTTAAAATGAACATTTCCTGTGTGGTATAGCACTTTTCTGTCATTTTTCTATACTTAGGATAACTTAGGTAAGTTAGCATTCCTGTGATAATAAGTGGTGTGCCAGTGGTGCATCAATTGCCGTAATAGTTAAGCGTGGTTGACAATGTTTGGTAGAGCTCACAGATTAAGACAGGATTGGAAGCAGGAGTGGCATAAACATGCTTGTGGAAACTCTATGAAATTAGAGAGAGGACAATTTTTATAGGGTCACCACTTGATGACACTTAATGACAATAACAGCAACATAGAAAGCCAGGCCCTTGTCCCCATTTTGGAGTTGGATGAAGAGGTGGATTCTGTACAATGGCACTCTTGTTTTGGTTGAGGATGTGTGTACTGTGTGGTTGCGTTTTATTTAAGCCTCTTGTTTAGAGTCAATAAGACCTCCTGGAGGGCCCTTATACTTAAAAGTTGGGCCTGAGGGATTATATTTTAATTGCTGGTTACTCTTTTTTTTCAAGAGGAATAAATGTTTCTAAGTAATACAGCACTCTGGTCTATTTTCTGTGCTGAGGTAATCTGAGTTTCCTGTCACACTGAACCTTTTGCCACTGGAATCTCAAAGGCGATAATGGAACAACTGTGCCATAGGCGTGCCAAACACTATGTAATGGCTACCTATCCTGGGAAATGTTTGGTGGAACTCCTAGATTGACTAAGGTTTGGAAGCAGGAGTGACATTTACTTCCTAAACCATATGCCACTGGAAGCTCTATGAACTTGGAGAAATGACTATAGTTATAGAAAGGTTTCAGGCCTTTTGTGTATATATATATATATATATATATCGGTTGGGCCTGAGGGTCTAGTGTTATTCTTGGAGGAACATTTTTCTAAATTGTGCATACTCCTCTGTCAATTTTGCTTCACTGAGGTAATCTGGGTTTGCTGTGATACTGAACCTTTTGCCACTGGGGGAAAATATGCCCTAATGGCTACCCTAGGTGGACAGAGTATGGTGGAGCTCCCAGTTTAAGACAGTTTTGGAAGTAGGAGTGGTATCCATTTCCTAAACCACATGCCTCTGGAAACTCTAGAAATGGTAATAATTATAGAAAGGCTTCAAGCCTTTTGTTCATAGGGTCACTATGAGCTGTGCATGACTAGATGGCATTCATCAATAACAGCCAGATCTAAAAAGGAATCTGGTCACCAGCATGGGGCTGGAATTCAGGTTGGGAAGTAGTCTGGAGCAGCTGGATTCTAGAGAGGTTTGTTTTCTGGTTCTGGTGAGGATTAGGGTGGAATGATTACTCGCCATTGGGTGTGAGTTATTTCAGCCTCCAATTGAAAAAGACATTTGGGCCCTTGGGGCTGCAGCCCTCAGGCCTGGTTTTAATTGTTTTTGGTCAAACATTCTTCTAAGTGATATAGCACTGGTCTATCCATTTGCTGTCCAGAGGTAACTCATGGTTGTTGTGATTCTAAACACTGTGACACTGATGTGTCAAATGAGATATTGTTTACCCATGGTGGACAGTGTTTGGTGGAGCTTCCTGATTAAAACAAACTTGAAAGCAGGAGTGACATCTACTTCTGAAAAAGCTTGCCTCTGGAAACCTGATGAACTTGGAGAAATGATGAAAGTTATACAAGTGTTCAGGTCTTTACTTCATAGGGTCACTATGAGTTGTCTTCGACTTGATGACAATTAACAACAACAACAACAACAAAGGATTTTACAAGGTGCTAAGAAGCAACTGTACTAGTTGCAAGATTAAGATGCATCTGATTCAATCCATGGTCTTTTAAATCACTTCTTATACATCTGAAAGTTAGACAAGAATTAACTTACTAAGGATTAAAGAAGAAAAATTGATGCCTTTGAGTTGTAGTGTTGGAGAATAGTTTTGACTATCCCATGGACTGCCAGAAGAAAAAACACATATGTGTCAAAAAAAGTGCAGCTGGGTACTCTTTAGCAAAGATAGTGAACTCCATCACTCATTTTTTTGAACATATTATTAAGAGGGGCCAGTCCTTGGAAAAAACCATCATGGTTGGAAATATAGAGGACCTATGAAAGATGGGTCATTCTTAACAAGATGGGTCAATACTGTGACTGTGACAATGGACTCAAATATATCAGATAATAAAAATGACACAGGACAAGGCAAGGTTCAGATCCAATGTCCATAGGGTTGCTATGAATCGGAGTTTTCTCAATGACACCTAACATCAATACAACATGCACACTATCTTTCTGCAAGAGTGAGATTCAGTTTCTAGAAAGGCCTCTGTCCATTGTTTTTCCATTCTAGCTATCTTTTCAGTTCATAATAACTTTAAAAATTCAGATTTGTTCTGGTAATTCCTTCTTAGCCATGACTCAAGCATGGCAGAAACTATATGAAGTTCTAATGAGTTCTCAGAGACACAGGACTGCCTGTATGGGGGGTCAGTCCAACTTTGTAACTGAGGGTTGCTTTTATAAGCAGTTGGGTTGACCAAAAGGATGTTAAATGACACATACCTATACTATTATCTACCAAGTTTGGATGGCTTATCATGAAATAAAATTAAAAATAA
Organism: Elephantulus edwardii; assembly: GCF_000299155.1. NCBI lineage: Eukaryota > Metazoa > Chordata > Mammalia > Macroscelidea > Macroscelididae > Elephantulus > Elephantulus edwardii. Next base: position 151,835 of record NW_006400329.1, on the reverse strand, counting down.
TCTGCAACATTTGCTGAATTAAATGATGACATTCACATCAAATATCCATTGTACTCTATTTACTTAAGACAGGAAACAGAATTCATTTTTTTCAGGAGCAGTGACTTTGTAAATCACTACCTAGCTTGGGAGGGAATGAAGAGTATATGCTAAGTGAACTAACTCAGTTCCATAAGGACAAATATGTATAAAACTATTATTGTAAAATGTGTATAAGGATCCAAGGTGGGGAAGAGGGTAGCAGAGGGGTGAGGATGGGCAAGGGCACATAAGGTTGCACAAATGATGGGGGACAAGGAGAGGTGGGTAAAGGAAATGGGAAAGATCTGGTGTGAAAATCAACGTATACAAACCTTGTACATAACCCAGTATAAAATAAAATTTTATTTATTTTTTAAATTGTTATTTAAACTGTTTTTGAAAGACCCAAAAATAAGTAAAGGAGATTTCTAATAAATCCTCAAAAATATATCCCACATAGTCTTGAAATGTCCTACATAAGCAATTAATTCTACCTTGACTCTGTCTGTGCGGCTGTTGAAAAGTCCAATACGTCTAATGGTGCTGAGGATGGGATCAGTGGAATCATCAATCATGTTGTGTGTGGTCACTGGAGGCAAAGAATGTCGCTGAAGGAAAAGAGGGAAGAAAATATCAATTTGCAGAAGCAAATTAGTAAGTATGACCCCTTTCAATAATAGGTGATTGGTAACATTTCATCCGTCCTTTATGTTCTCAGTCTTTTGAGAGTACATTTATGATGATGACTAACTACTGTGTATGTTTCAAAGGAAAATCATGGCCTGAAGAACTTATTTAATGTATTTTGAACATATTAAGATGTTATTTTTTACCTGCATCCACTATATCAAAGGCCTAAACTTCCTGACTTCTTCAGGGACTTACGTGAAATACAAAGGTCACATGAACTCTTGATTAAAGAAGATGGCTTTTTAATTTTCTCTTTTCCAGAATACTACATGGATGGAATGCTAGAGTTTGTAGCTTTCTCAGACTTACCTTTTTCTCTGAACAATGTATATTTAAGGTTCTCCTGAGACTTTCCAAATGGATTGTCTCTTAGTACCCAGTGCCCATTGCTATGACATGCACCTCAAAACATGCATAACATTTGGCTTTTTCCTTCTTACAGTAATTCTATTTGACTTTGAAACAGTAAAATTTTTTTCTGTGACTCAAAACTGTATGTTTTAAAATATTTAATCTTTCTTTGTTATTGTAAGATACTCAGTGTTTTAAATGAATTTTGTAATTGTGTACAAAGACAAGATTGCTGATATTTTTTAAAAGGCCTGTAGTTTCTTCATATATACTTATGATGAAAGTAAAAGTACAAAATTATCATTAAGATGAATATGTAATCATTTCCCCCCTAGTTTTCAGGTAAAAGCTTTCCCAAATTAATGCATGCCAATAAATTAAAACACAGATTTGAAAGTTGCAGGAAATGGTAGGCATGCATAGTTTTTCTTTGTTACCTGAGTTGAAAAGATGGCTCTTTTCATAATTGTTATATCATCTCGGTCCAGAATATGGTTTATATCAGGGATTTCTCCTCTGTGGAGAAATAATGTTAACAGCAAAAATGAAAAATAGCTCTGATTAAATTAATAGTCCCTTGTGTATTCTAAGCACTTTAGAAACTATGGAACATTCATACAATGGAATATAGGCAGCATTGAAAAATAATGAACTCATAATACATTACACAACTTGGAGGAGGCTGGAGGATATTATGCTTAGTGAAATATCTCAGTCACAAAAGGACAAATAGTGCATAACACCAGTGTTATAAAATAGGACAGTTGGGGGTGTGTGAAAGAGTTGAGGGGGAAATAGGAAAAAAGTAGATAGATAATGAACACTGCATTAGAACAGATGTGGGGAAGAACTGTCTGAAAGAAATATATGATGAGGCATTATAACAAAAACTGGAAACAAGGGGTACATGGTAGGGTGGGCTGGAGGAGGGAAGAAAACGTACAGCAATGAATAAAAAAATGGGTGTAAAATGGAAAACTTAATTTAAAAAAAAAGGAATTAAGGTACACAAAGACATAGATGTTGTTGTTGTTGTTATGTGCCATCGAGTCACTTGTGACTCATAGCGACCCTATGTACAAGAGCTCTATACACTCTTCTATCCTGTGCCTAGCCATCTCAAAAGCACTTATTCCCACCTCTCCAGTCACAGAATCAATCCATCTCATCAAAGGTCTTCCTCTCCTTCACCGCCCCTCCACTCTGCCAAACATGATGTCCC
>NW_006400329.1:124436-148326 GCF_000299155.1 Elephantulus edwardii | reverse complement strand
AACTCCTGGAGCCTTGTTTTTTGCCAATTCCTTCAGAGCAATTTGGACTTCCTCTTTCATCATACGTCATTTCATGAAATTCTTGTGTCATCCAATTCCTTCTGATACACTGACTCTGTGTATTCCTTCCACCTTCTCTTGATACTTTCTGAATCATTTAATATTCTGCCCACAGTATCCTTAAGTATTGCCAGCCATGGCTTGAATTTGTTTTTCAGCTCCTTCAGCTTAAGAAATGCTGAGCAAGTTCAGCCCTTTTGATTTTCTGACTCCAGCTCTCTGCACATTTCATTACAGTATCTTGCTTTGTCGTCCCGGGCTGCCTTTTGAAATTTTCTATTTAGCTCTTTGATTTCTTGGTTTCTTCCTTTAGCTTTGGCTTCTTGGCACTCTAATACAATATTCAGAGGCTCATCTGACATCCATCTTGGCCTTTTCTTATTTTTCAGCCTTTGTAATGATCTTTTGTATTCTTCATGGACAATTTTCTTGATATCCTCCCAGAGCTCATTTGGCCTATGCTCATTGGTGCTCAAGGCCTCAAACCTGTTCCTAAGATGGTTTTGAAATTCGAGTGGGATAGACTTAAGACCAAATTTTGGTTCCCGTGGACTTGATTTCATTTTCCTCAACCTCAGCTTGAACTTGCATATGAGTTGTTGGTGGTTTGTCCACAATCAGCACCCAGCCTGCTTTTTTTTTTTAGCTTCTCCACCGAGACTTTCCACAAATGTAATCTATTTGATTCCCATGCATGCCATCAGGTGAGATCCATGTGTACAGCCTGCATTTATGTTTCTTATAAAAGGTATTTGCAATGATAAATCATTGAATGTGCAGAACTTTATCATTCTATCTCCAGCCTCATTTATCTCATCGAGCCCGTATTTTCCAGCTACTGAACCTTCTTCCCTGTTCCCAACTTTTGTGTTACAGTCTCCCATTATTATCCAAGCATCTTGATTGCATGTTTGATAAACTTCTGACTGCAAAAGTTGGTAGAAATCTTCTGTTTCCTCCTCTTTGGCTCTACTTGTTGGTGCATATATTTGAATGATAGTGGTATTCACTGGACTTCCTTGTATGCGTATGGATATTATCCTATCACTCACCACATTGTATTTCAGAATGGATCTAGAAATGACTTTTTAAATTATGAAACCAACTCTATTCTTTCTCACCTTTTCATCCCCAGCATAGTAAATCATATAATCGTCTGATTCAAAATGTCCCATGCCAAGCCATCTCATTTTGCCTATACCTACTATGTCAATATTTATGCATTCCATTTCTTTCTTAACAATGTCCAATTTTCCTACATTCATGCTTCTCATGTTCCATATTCCAATCGCTCATGTCTGCTTACAGCTGTTCCTTCTCTGTATTTCCATTTCTAAGATCTCAGTCTCAATTGCCATGTCTGCTAGTCCAAGCGATAGTCTAAGTGTGCTCTTTTGTACATAGGGTTTTCGAAGGCCTGTCTTTTCAGAAGTGGATGGCCAATCCTTCTTCCTAGTCTGTCTCAATCTTGTTGTTATGTGCCGTTGAATCGCTTGTGACTCATAGCGACCCGATGTACAACGGCCCTAAACTCTGCTCTGTCCTGTGCCAATCATACTGTCTCTGACACTGCCATCCCGATTATCCCAGTCGCTGAATCAATCCACCTCATAGAGGGCCTATCTGACAGACAAGTATTCCACAGAAAAGAACCTATGAAAGATAATTGCCCAGTTACAACAATGACCAATAGATTCAATGTTACAGCCAATCGATGCTTTCTTACTCCACCACCATTCCTTCCTCCTTTTGCCTACACCATTCAATACCCGTCTCCTGCTGACCAGCCCCTGATTTGATTGATGGCCTAAGTCTCAAGCCATCAGGATTTCTGTGATTCTGAACATATCTTGCTGCTGTGAATCTTATGATGCAGCCAATACGACTTCAATTTAAAGTTCTTAAGTACAATTATAATGTGCAACTTCCATTCCAGGATTGCCTTCTCATGGGTTAATACAGCTTGTATTCAATTTGAAGCCAGGTGCTGATGCAAATTTTCTTGGCCCGAGGGCCTGTGGCCCTCGGGCCCGAAAATCTTTTCTGGCAATGCTTTGGGGTGTGCCCTGGCCAATGCAGCCTGAGGTTACTTGCGTTAGAAGCACCTTAAATATACATTGCCCATAGAAAAAAAGTAATTCTGCAGAAGTTACAAGCTCTAAGATTCTAGCCAAATAACATTTTGGAATAGAGAAAATTAAAGACCAGTGAAAAGATCAGCAGTTTGCGGAGGCTCTGGGGAAAGATCATAATGATTGCATCTACTTATACTTATCAACTATGTTTTTTATTATTATTAGTTTCAATGAAAATTTACACTGACTTTGGATTTCCATTCATTCATTGTTGCACTTTTCTCCCCTCCCAACCCTCCCCCCTAGTACACTACCCTCTTGGAAAAGTAAAAGAAAAATTCTTTCATTGTTTTACAAACCCTTCCCCAGGTCCACTTCACTATGCAGCCTTTGCTCTGGACTCCTGTCATGACAAAAATACCTAATCACATAGCCCTTTTAAAAAGTTTTCTCCCTTTTCTGTTTCAATTCTGTATACATTATTGAATCCATCTTTCTCAGTCTCCCCCCAATCCTGAGGTCAGTCCTGTTTTACAAAAGTGGCACCATGCAGTATTTGTCCTTTTGTGACAGACATACTTCACTCAGTATATCCTCCAGGGTCACCCATTTTGAATAATAGTGCATGAGTTTTTCAATGTAGCATCGTATTCCATTGTGTAAATATACCGCAGCCTGTCTATCCATTTGTTTGTTGATGGGCACTTAGGTTGTTTCTAACTCCTTTCTATTGTGAACAAAGCCGCAATAAACATGGGTGTGCATATATCTGCTTGAATGTCAATTATGGTCTCTTCGGAGTATACTCCCAGTAGTGGAATTGCTGGATCAAATAGTATCTCTATTTACAACTTTTTGAGAAAGTGCCATACCGCCCTCCACAGTGGTTGCTCCATTTTACACTCCCACCAACAGTGAATAAGGCTTCCAGATTCTCCACAACCTCGCCAGCATTTGTTGCTTTCTGTTCTGTTAAATTTTGCTATTCTGACTGGGGTGAGATGATATCTCATAGTTGTTTTAAACTTATAAACTACCTTGTTAACCAATGTGTAATCTTTACACACACACACACACACACACACACACTGTTGTGTAGTGTGTGCGTGTGTGTATGTGTGTGTGTGTGTGTGTGTAGTTGTTGTTGTTGTGTACCATTGAGTCAAAACCACCCCATAGTTGACTCTCCAGTGGGTTTTCAGAGGTGGTTAATCACATGGAAGGAGACTGCCCATCCTTTTCCTGTGGAGCACATGGTAACCTCAAACTGGGGGCCTTTGGGATTGCAGTGCGGCTTCTCTCTCTCTTTTGTAGTTGTGTACTATTGCATACATGAAACACTTTTAACTGGCAATCCAAATGTGCACAGTTCAAATTCCCAGCTGTTCCACAAAAAAGATGGACAATCTCCTGCCATGTTATTAATTGGCTCTGAAAATCTTCTACAGGGTTGGTTCTGACTCTATGGTACACAACAACAAACATATATATACAAACACACATATATATTCACTTTATAAATGTATATATATTCACTTTCACTTTATAATATATATCCACATATGTGAAGATCATATTTAAAAAAGCCATCTATAAATATTTCTCAAATAGATAATAAATCATTCTAATATGAATTACCATGTTTCAAGCTATTAATTCTTCATATTTGGAATAAAATAAATACATAATAGTGTCTGATTTGTTGAGTTTTAATAGTCAGTCTTAAATGTTTCATGTTAAATATTCCAAGCACCTACCTTAATAATGCATCATAAATTTTCTTTCCAAACTTTTCCTTCACAGAATGTGCAATGTCCCTATTTGAAAGAGAAATATTTATAATTTAAACAGAATTGATTCAAAAGTTTTAAACCTTTATTTATTGACACTGTTCTCACTTAGCCTATGATACAAATTTCTTTTTCTTTATTTTTTATTTGCTAATTTAACTTGTGTTAAAAATTTCTAGAGCTATGACAGTTGAACACCTCAGTCAGGCCCCAGAGCTTAAAATTTGATCCCTTTTAAAAAAAAATCAAGGAAGGGGAAAAAAATTAATATAAAGGAAGTGAGGAGGAGTGGGATGGCAGTGTAAATATAATAAGATAGGAAATGGGTTGATGATTGTTGAACTTTAGTGATGTGTATATGTTTGAGGAACATATGTTTGAATAAATCCACAATAAAATTTTCAAAATAAATTCCACTTATCTTTAAAGATTTCTACTGGGTCTTTCTTTTTTCTCTATGAAGCAAATTCCAAAAGGGTTTGGTTTTGTTTTCTTTTTAATAGTAACACAGTTTTGTAGGTTTTTAAATAATCGAACATAGTAACACAAAATTAGGTGACAATAGTAATTGCACTATACTAAGCTTAAAAATCCTTCAAAGCAAAGTTCATAAAGATCTGTCAGAAATTATTCACTTAGAAAAATCCTTTTATACTTGCTGCTTGAGAATCTTAACAAGAAATGCGTTTACCACAGCTGCTTTCGCACAGCCTGTCCTTTCAGTGTTTCCACATTGAAATTATTTGTCTTGGCAGGCATAATGAAAAACACCACCACTGTGACGTCACTTTTATGCATCTGACGAGGGATTAGAAAACATACCAAAGTTAATGATCAAAGATAAAGTATAATGTTCACCAGACGGACTTTAACCTTTGAAAAATGGTGTTTAAAGTATCTTTGGTGGAGGGTGGGGAACCCCATTGGTTTATGACTTAGAAATTTTACAATCAGTCCAAATTTACCAGTTTGAAAATTCAGTCATAATTTTTTTTCCATTTCCTTAAAAATCTAAAATTTACACTTTAAGTGCTATTGCTCTTCCTCAGTCTTTTCAATGATTTTTTGCTAATGCTACAAAGCCAAGTTTAGTCCTTTAAAATTTCAGATTAGAAATTTAATGAGCAATTTTACATTTTGGGGTTTTTTTCCCCTCTACATTTTCTTTTCAATTTCTTGATTATTATGTGGTCTAGTGGTAAGGAGTTGAGCTGCCAGCACAAAAGTAAGCAGTTCAAATCCACTAGTTGCTCCTTGCAAGAGTGATGGGCAATCTCTTCCAGTGGGTTTTATAGCCTCTGAAAACCCACTAGAGGGTCACCTATGAGGAGGCTCAGACATGACAGTATATAACAAAAGCAACAATACAAATGCATAAGCACATGCTTAATGTTTTTGTTGATAGCTCCTCTGCTAAATGCAGACCTTCTGCTGAGTTTAATTTAACCTTGGTGACAACCCTGTGCTGTAGATACAAATCTTCTCTCTAATGGAAGAAGTGGCACAAAAACTTTACCTACTTTATGGAGAACTATTCTGCTTTATAAACTTACACTCAAATCACAATGGAAAAAACCCCACACCACAACACACTTTTTCTGAACTCCTGTAATAGATTAGTGGCACGACTAAGATTCAAACTGGTCATTTCTGACTCTAAAATTCATTTCCTTTTATTCTTTCTCAGAATATTATTGGCTTCTTGAAAAGAAATATACTCAGAAATAATATGAAATAGATTATTCCAAGTTTTCTCAAGTAATCTTTGCAGTCTTCAATCTCAAGCAATCTTTGATTTTTAAAATAATGTATTTCTGTGTTAAAAAATTAGTAAATTTTTAATCATAAATGTTAGAATGTCTATTGCATGTCAACAAAAATGAAACAAGCATTTACCTATAGAATAATTCAATTGGAGGTCAGGACATTTTTTAAGGTATTGGAATCTCAAAAATGTAAACTCAACACTAGATTCCCATGAGTACTTTATTGTTAGCATTTCATATTGCTATGTGATGTAATACACCAAGAAAATGCAAGGGCCAGTGTTAGGAAGGCCTATTGCCTTTTACCCATGCCACGTCTTCTGTATTCTTTGATATTGTTCCTATTCTATACCACTGAATAGGAACTAATCCACTCACAAGAATCCTCCAGCAGGTTTTTAGAGGCAGTAAACCACAGGGGAGGAAATTGCTCATCTTTTCCCCTTGAAATGGCTGGTGGATTTGAACAATGTACCTTTGTATTGGCAATGTAACTCCTTACCACCAACCCACCAGTGTTTCCTATAGTCTATATCAGCTTTAAAAAAATATTTTGTTTTGCACTTAATTGAGTTCCCTTTTTCATATTAAAATTGACTACATATTCCCATTAATTGTAAGAGGTTTAATAGTGACTTCTTAAAACAAAGCACATTAAATATAATCTTTAAGGCTCTTTAAAGAAATCTTGACAATACTTCAAAAGCGGAAACCATTCTTAAAGTAAGGCTATTGTGTTAACCAGAAAATAAATACTTCTCAGAGATGAAAATCCTTCCCAGAAGAGCATTCTATCAAGTTCAGAAGCTTTCTTACCCTCAGCAGGAAATTTAGTCTGGATAAGGCTTCTAGGAAGATGTCAGCTCCTTTGTTTGAAAATTCATACCTCCCAGCAATGAAAAGGAATAAAGTCTTTTCAAGATCAAAGTCAAGATGACTAAAACAAAACAAAACAAAACAAAGCAAAAAATTTAAAGTAAATCACTAATGACAAAATGTACTCATGAATTTTGCTAAATAATAAAGGGGGGCTGGGAAAGAGAAACATCATCACCCAATCAATGCTGCTTCTTCTCTATCAAAGATCACTATAAGCATTTGCTATTGTAAAAATATATGTAAAAGAGCATACCCATAGAAGTGACCTCGAACAAAATCTTGGATCCTGGCCTTATACATAGCATGTAGATTTTGAAACTCATGTACTGCTGAAAATTTCTTAACATTCAAACCATTTGGAGTAACCACATCTGGAAAAGAAAGCACATTGTGAAAGGCAAAGAAATGGATTCTCTTGCAAAGCCTCTGGAGGGATCACATCTCTGCTGCCACTTTGATTTAAGTCAAGTGAGGCAGATTTCAAGTTTATAGTCTCTAGAACTGTAACATGAAAAATCTGTGTAGTGGTTTGTCACTGAAGCCCTAAGACACAGAAGCAATTATGACAGTGCAAAAATTTTTCAGTGAGTCAGAGTTAGGAGCTAGTCAAATTATTTTGAAGAATATTTTACAATACACAGGCTGTTCTCTTGAAAGGGTTCCATACAACCTACACAGGACATTTCACATTTTTTTTTAAAAATCTTGTGAGTTTTTAGCAAGTAATCAGCATTGTCTGTATTATTTTACATGTTTTGCAACAGCAGAGTCAGTTTTAGATTGCCAAAAGTTTCTAATTAAAATTTTCATGTGAATAATTGCTACATAAATTATACATTATATTACAGATATCTCTTCAAGTTTATTTATCTTTCCATAGTGTTTATATAGGGCTTACTTTGTGTCTCAAATCCTATTTGTAATTCCTGAGAAACAGTAATTTATTTCACTGTCACAGAAGTCTACACTAAAAATTATTTTTGTTGTAACCATCTCATAGATGATGAAACTGGGTTTCTGAGAGGTTATTTGCTCAAGGTCAAGTAACTATCAAATAACAGAGAAAGGGTTTAGAGCCAATGTAGTCTTACTCTAGAGTCCAAAAGATATCAAAAGGAAAGTTATATCTGGAAGTTTCCAAGTTATACATAATTAAAAAGAATTTGTGCCCTAAAATTAATTTTCTGATACATTAGACCAATGAAGTCTTCTAATATCTATATTAGAAATTTGTGAGTAACATTATAATATTATGCTAAATGAACTTAAACTGTTATTTCTAGAATATTTTGAAAATTTGTCTTTATCATAGAGCAATAAAAAATTCACAGTTTTGAAAGAGAGGTTTTGCTAAAGAAATGAATGAATATTTAGATATATATGTAGCTATTATAATAATTAAAATTAACTTTTAGTATTTATTTAAAATGTCCTTTCATATATTGATATAGTCATTCAATACATTTCTATTGGTCATTTAAAATGGTAGTATTAGATCGGCAATATGCTACTAAGGATTGAAAAAGAACAGAAAAAAAGAGTAAATATCCTTTGATCTAATCTACTAAATGTAAACTATGCACAGAAAGAAATCTAAAAGAACACACAGCATGATATTAATGATAGTTATCTCTTGGTAATAGGATTGAATGCTTTTCTTTTCCTCTACTGTACTTTGATTAAATTTTGTTATATTTTTATAATGAATTATGTCAGTTGGAATTTTTTTCATGTTACACATGAATTAAAACTTCTTAGTAGCCTAGTGGCAAGAAGCTGTGCTGCAATCCCGAAGGTATGCAGTTCAAATCTACCAGCTGCTCTGCAGGAGCAGGATGAGCAATCTCCTTCCATGTGATTAACTGCCTCTGAATAGCTTCTGGAAGGTCAGCTATGGGTCATTCCAACTCTGTGGTACATAACAACAACAGTATATAAATAGTAAAGGCTAATTTTGAAGTTTATTATTTTCAATTCTTACAGTTATTGTTGTTCATAGCTGATCCTACAGCAGGTTTCCAAAGGCAATAAAATGCATGGGAAGAGATTGCCCATCTTTTTACCACAGAGCAGCTGGTGGACTTGACCCATGTACCTTTGGTCTAGCAGTGCAACTCCTTAACTTCAGGCCAACAGAATTCACAAGTTAAAAGTGAAATATATTCAATTATGAAAAGAGACATGAAGGTGGCACCTGGTGAAATTCCACCAGGGAGAAGGGGAGTCAAGGTGAGTATCAATAGCCCAAGTTTCATTCCTGTGAGACAATGAGCTCTTGTCCAGTTCCATGGGTGAGAAGAATCTAGAACCCCCTTTTTAAAAATAATTTTTTATTTTATACTTGTTTACTTGCAAAGTTTGCATACACTGTTTCTCACACCAGATCTTTCCCATTTCCTTTACCCATCTCTGTCTCAGCCCACCAAATTGTGCAACCCTAGGATTACTCCCCTGCCCATCCTCACCCCTCTACTTCTACTCTCCCCCTCTTGGATCCCTTATACACATTTTACCAGTAATCTTTCTATTTCTACAATAATGGTTTATACAGTATTTATCCCCATGGGTCTGAGTTATTTCACTTAGTGTAATGCTCTCCAGTCTCTCCCAGGTGAGGTGGTGATTGTCAAAATCATTGCTCCTGCATGCTTTGTAGTATCCCATCATTTGAATGTACCATAGTTTCTCAGTCCATTCGATTGTGGTTGGATATTTGGGCTGTTTCCATGTTCTTGAGTTGGTGAATAATGCTGCTATGAACACTGGAGTACAAATCTATGTTTGGCCTCAGTTCTAATTTTCTCAGGGTATATATTCCAAGTAGTGGAACTCAGAGAAGAAAACCAAGAAAGCAATACCATTTACAATAGTCAACCATAAATTGAGATACTTGAGAGCGAACCTAACTAGAGACACAAAAGACGGTACAAAGAACACCCTTTTGGCAAGTATCCATTAGAATTTTCATTTTGCCAGTAATCCTTCTGCCTGAGGGCATTCAGCTTTCTCATTTCTTGGCCCAGGAAGTCAATCATTTGGTCTTGAGCCAGCCAGTCTTCTGATTCTGCTTCTGCTGCCAATATTTTTCTGTTTCTCACCTTCTATCACAAAGTCTCTGGTAGTGTGGCTTGCTGACTCCTGGTTCAAGGAACTTCAGTATGGAGATCTCATGCTGAAACACACTGCACTCTTGGCTCTGATTTCCTCCTTTCCATCTCTAGGATGGCTCATTTGAAGCCAAATAGGATGGCAAAATTGGCCAATCTTCATGTGGAGTCTCATATGCTTTATTGCATGGTATCACCCCACAAGGAGGCCATTGCTCACATTATCAGCAAGCTATCTGACCTTGGGTGGGTCATCAGCACTTAACATTTGCTTAGTTCCACTCAGCCATATGATGGGAGTTACAAAAACTGTACCTAGACGGGCCATATACTGCACTGAAAACTATAATTGGCTAATTTATAATGTTGATTTGTCTCCAATATTTTTAACAAAATGTCCTCTTTTCAACATCAGAAGTGATTTTGCATTAACTATATTGTTCACAGCTTTAGTTTGCTTGGCTCCACAGTCAACACTCTTGGCACCAGCAGCCAGGAAATAAAGACGTTTTGCGATGGGAAAGTCTGCTGTTAGGGACCTCTCCAAAGTACTGAAGAGCAATGGTGGCCCTCTGGAGACTAAAGTGCACCTGATACAGGCCATTGTCTTTGCAATTACTTGTCCTGCGTCAGAGAGTTGGACAATGACTAGGCAGGATAGAAGGAGAATTGATGCCTTTGAGTTGTGGTGCTGGAGAAGAGTTTTAAATGTACCATGGACTGCTAGGAAAACAAACAGGTTCATCCTGGAGAGGGTTAAACTGGGCTGTTCCTTGGAGGACAGGATTCTGAGGCTCCGTCTAACATACTGTGGACATGTTGCAAGGAGGGACCCGTCCTTGGAGAGGGACGTCATACTTGGGAGAGTGGAGGAACAGCGCAGGAGGGGAAGACCCTCTATGAGATGGATTGATTCAGTGACTGACGTAATAGGGATGGGTGTGTTGAAGGCAGTGCGATAGGCACAGGACAGAGCAGGGTTTAGGGCTGTTGTACATAGGGTTGCTATGAGTCAGGCGCAAGCGACTCGACGGCATATAACAACAACAACATATGTCTAAAAAAGAAAAATATAGTAATAAATGGACCTTTGCTCTTGTTTTTGTGTGCCGTGGAGTCAAAGCCAACCCATGCCCGACTCTCTAGTGGGTTTTCAGAAGCAGTAAACTATATGAGAGGGAATTTCCCATCTTTCTACCACGGAGAGCTGGTGGATTCAAACTGCATGTCTTTAGGATTGCAGTGCAGCTTCTTACCACTAGGCCACCAAAGCCCCCTTTTGCCACCCACAATGTCCTTGCTTATTTTGGAGATGTGCCCTCAGTATTGGATACTGGCACAATAGCTGTCTTTGTAACTAGGGAGAACTTCAAGGAAAAAGAAAATCATGATGACTCTGAGACATATTTTTTTTTCCTTCCAGAATGCTAGGAGGAAAATTTTAGAGTTAAATTATCTACTAAAAGTCCATTTACCTTCTTAAGTCACAAAGTGGAGTGTTCAGAAATTTCACAGTTGTAGTCAGAGGCACCTTGTGATTTCATTTTCCTAGTTAGAAGTGGAGTTGACTGTGGTGTTTACAGTTTCTAGAGGTGAAACTAGTTCGTGGGCAATCAGAAACTTGGGGAAAGCCAGACAGTAATCCAGACCAAGTAAAAATCAATGACTTTTAAAAAATACTTTTAAAATTGGCTAGATACTGAGTAAAGCATTTCTTTGACTTGATTATTTCTCTTAAATCATCATAAAATTCTAGATATAAGATAATTTGTTTCCACTTAATGAACAGAGATTAAATAATATGTATAACATTATATAGCTAGTAACACATATTCAACATAAAGCTTTTTTATACTGAATTGTGGATATCTAGCATAACGTTCTTATTTTTACTTCTATTCTGAAGATACCTTTTAAGAAAGCAAGAATTAAGAAACATAATATATAGAAACAGGATTCAAAATACTATCTGAGAGCATAAATACTTATAAAAGGCAGAAGACAATATAAGATTAGAAGTGCCTAAGAAGGATTAAATTGGAGAAAACTAGGATTATGCAGTGATGAAAAAATAAGAGACAGATGTTCCATAACATTTAAAAGATAGAGAATGTAAAGAAGCATTTTTTTTAAGTATTGGAGACTTTTGGAAGAGGAATTTCAGGGCAGTGCTGGAGGTTGGAAACCAGAGACCAAAATACTAATGAGTAAATGGAAATAATTTCTAAAAAATACTCTTCTGATATATTGTTTTTGTGTGTCTTCAAGTTAGAACTGAGTCATAGCTGACCCTCCAGCAGGTTTTCAGAGACAATATATCTACGGGGGAAGAGATGGCCTATCCTTGTTCCACAGAGTAAAGGGTGGATTTAAACTTTCTTTGAGATTGCAGTGCAGCTTCTTACCACTAGGCCACCAGAGCTCTCTCTCAGATATCAGGAAATACCTCAGAAAGAAGAATGAAATAGTATTGTCATTTGACAGAACAGTGACCTCAAGAAGAATTTTTATTTTAGAGTAAGAAAAAAATTTTTTTTCCTAAGCCTGATGACATTTGACATATTTCAGTTAACAGATGCTGCCCTGGACGTGCTCACCAAGTTGTGCCAAGAAATCTGGAGAACAACCACTTGGCCAACTGACTGGAAGAGATCTATATTTATTCCTATCCCAAAGAAAGGTGACCCAACAGAATGTGGAAACTAAAGAACAATATCACTGATTTCACATGCAAGCAAGATTTTACTGAAGATTATCCAAAAACGACTGGAACAGCACATCAACAGAGAACTACCGGAAGTCCAGGCTGGGTTTAGAAGGGGTCGTGGTACTAGGGATATTGTAGCTGATGTTAGATGGATCTTAGCTGAAAGCAGGGAATACCAGAGGAATGTCTATCTGTGTTTCATTGACTATGCAAAGGCATTTGACTGTGGGGATCATAAAAAACTATGGCTGACTCTGAGAAGAATGGGAATCACAGAACACTTGATCGTACTAATGTGAAACCTATACTTGGACCAGGAGGCAGTCGTCAGAACAGAGCAAGGGAACACTGCATGGTTCAAAATTGGGAAGGGTGTACGCCAGGGATGCATCCTATCTCCATAACTTTTCAACCTATATGCAGAAGAGATTATCCGAGAGGCTGGGCTCTATGAGGAGAATTGTGGCATCAGGATTGGTGGACGATTTATCAACAATCTGCGTTATGCAGATGACACAACCCTGCTTGCTGAAACTGAAGAGGACCTGAAGCGCCTGCTGCAGAGGGTCAAGGACTGCAGCCTACAATATGGATTGAGGCTCAATGTCAAGAAGACAAAGATTCTCAGCACTGGACCAATTGGCAGCATCAGGATGGATGGTGAAGGGATTGAGATTGTACACAGCTTTAGTTTGCTTGGCTCCATAGTCAACAGTCTTGGCACCAGCAGCTAGGAAATGAAAAGGCGCATTGCCATGGGAAAGTGTGCTGTTAAGGACCTCTCCAAAGTACTGAAGAGCAATGGTGTCTCTCTGGAGACTAAGGTGCGTCTGATACAGGCCATGGTCTTTGCAATCACTTGTTTTGCATCAAAGAGTTGGTCAATGACCAAGGAGGATGGAAGGAGAATTGATGCCTTTGAGCTGTGGTGCTGGAGAAGAGTATTGAGAATACCATGGACTGCTAGGAAACAAACAGATATTTCCTGGAAAGGGTTAAACCAGGTGGCTCCTTGGAGGCAAGGATTCTGAGGCTCTGTCTAACATACTTTGGACATGTTGTGAGGAGAGACCGGTCCTTGGAGAAGGACATCATGCTTGGGAGGGTGGAGGGACAGCGCAGGAGGGGAAGGCCCTCTACGAGGTGGATTGATTCAGTGACTGGGATAATTGGGATGGGAATGTCTGAGACAGTGCGATTGGCACAGGACAGAGCAGAGTTTAGGGCTATTGTACATAGGGTCGCTATGAGTCGCAAGCGACTCGACGGCACATAACAACAACAAAGAACAACAAGCCTGATGACACAATGGTTAATTGTTCAGATGCTGGCTGAAAAGTTGGTAGTCCAAATCCACCCAGTGACTTTTTTAGAAAAAGACCTGGCAATCTGCTTTGGTAAGGATTATAGCCAAGAAAACATTATTGGGCTGTTTGACTTGGTCACATGAAGTGACTGCAAGTTAAAGTAAACTCAATCATACACAATAGGGAAAATATTCAAAGAAAAATTAATATATGAGTTTTTCCTGCTATGTAAAAGTGACACATTCCTGAAATACCTTTCTTTCTACAAGCTAAAATGGTATAAACAGAAGAAGCAACTGCCGTTAATTTATAAGAGAAAAATAATTTTAGGATTCTGAGGGATAGATTGACTCAGTGACTGGAGTAATGGGGGTAGTAGTTTCAGAGACAGTAACGTTCGCTCAGGATAGAGCAGGGTTCAGAGCTGTTGTACACAGGGTCATTAGTTGCAGGTGACAGGATATAACAACAGGTTAGGAAAAATCCCACCCCTATAAAATTATACCAAATAATGCATATACCTAAAATAACACTGACACAGTAATATTCACAGACATAGTTCAAAGCTATGACACTTTGATGCTGAAATGGTGAGTGTAGTTTCCAGAAAAGTGAAGTGATTCTCAGGCTTAAGGTGCACACTGCCCTTTGAGTGGCTTGCTGTGAAGCAAATGTTGAACACTAGTTTCATTGAGGCTTTTTCCCTACTATAGCACAGATCTTCTTTTGCTTGATGAAAATAGGTGCTAATGTCTATCTTTCTTAAAAGTGCAGTGTGAAGTGAAGGATAAAGGATAAAAGATAAACGTATAACGTGAACTTTAAAAGTGTATTAAAAAGGATACCTGCATTGACGGACTAACTTCCAGAAGAGGAATAGAAATGTGTATGAAATAGAATCCTATCAGAGAGAGGAAATACTTTTGTAGGATCTTTATGTCACCACTACTTACAGTTTGGAGTTTTGTTTTTTGTTTGCTTGTTTTAAAAAAACCCCTCTGTTAGTGTTAAATGCTAATGAACAACAGATCTGAACCTTGCACTATCCTGCATGATCATGATGATCTCTGATATGTTCAAGGTCATTGTTAAAGTCACTGTGCCAATCCATCTTGTCTAGACTCATAATCTCATTGATTGATCCTCAACCTTTCCCAGACAATGTCTTTTTTTGAAGACTGGTTCCTCCTGATAATATGATCAAAATATGTGAGACCAATTTTCACCATCTTGGCCTCTAAAGAACATCCTTGATGTTCTTTCTCCAAGATTTATTTGTTCTTTAGGACTCTGAATGTTTGTGAGATACTGAATACTCTTCTTCAACACCACAGTTCAAAGGCATCAATTCTTCTTTGATCATCCTTACTCATTGTCCAGCTTTCTGATATGCATAAAGCAATTGGGAAGACCATGGCTTGAGACAAGCACACCTTAGTCTTTAAACTGACATTATTGTGATGTAGCCCTTTGTAGAAGTCCTTGACAGCAGATTTCTTCCAATGCAACACACCTTTTGATATCTTGACTGTTCCTACTAGGGTGTTGATTATGGATTTAAGTAAAATGCAGTAATTGACAACTACAATCTTTTCTCCATCAATCACGATGTTGCCTATTAGTCCAGTGGTGAGGATTTTTCTTTTCTTGATATTGAGATGTAACCTACATTAAAGGCTGTAGTCTTTGATTTTCTGCAGCAAGTGCTTCAAGTTCTCTTCACTTTGATTAAGCAAGGTTGTGTCATTCTTCTCAAATTACTTGCTGAACACACAGATTGAATAGGTATGGAGAAATGATCCGGCCCCGTTGCATACCTTTCCTGACTTTAAACCATGTAATATTCCCTCTTTCTTTTTGGATAAGTTCTCCTGGTTCTACGCATAGCCTTGACATGAGCATAATTAAGTGTTCTGGGACTCCCATTTTTCTTAATGTTAGCCATAGTTTTTTTTTCATGATTCACAGAGTCAAATGACTTTGCATAATCAATAAAGCATAAGTAAACATCTTTCTGGTATTCTCTGCTTTCAGCCAAGATCCATATGACATCAGCAGTGATATCACTTGTGCCATGACTTCTTCTAAATCCAGTTTGAATTTTTGACAGTTCCCTGACCATATACAGATATAGCCATTTTTGTATAATCTTCAACAAGACTTTATTAAATGAAAAAAAGAACTCATTGTACAAAATTCTATCATTCAAGCTGAAGCCTCATTTCTGTTTCCAAGGCCATATTTTCTAATTACTAGCCTTTTTTTGTTTCCAACTTCTACACTGCAACAACCAATTATTATTGCATGTTTGACCACTTTCAGACTGAAAAAGTTAATAGAGGTCCTCAATTTTGTCATCTCTGGCTTCAGTTGTTGGTGCTTATATTTTAATAATAGTGGTATTAACAAGTCTTCCTGAAATGCCTGTGGCTACTAGACTACCACTCATAGGATAGATCCTAAAATGTTCTTTTTGACTCCAGGACCTTGGAATATATTCTTCAGAATCTCAACTAAAGTTGAAAATAAAGACAAAGCAAAATCCTGCTGAAGATTATCCAAAAGTGAATGGAACAGTACATTGACAGAAAACTATCAGAAATACAATTTGGGTTTAGAAGAGGCTGCGGCACTAGGGACATCATTGCCATTGTCAGATGGGTCTTGGCTGAAAGCAAAGAGTACCAGAGGAATGTCTACGTGTGTTTCATTGACTATGCAATGGCCTTTGACTGTGGATCACAACAAATCGTAGCTAACCTTGAGAAGAATGGGAATCACAGAATACCTGATTTTGCTCATGCAAAAAGTTGGACCAAGAATCAGTCCTCAGAACAGAGCAAGGAAACACTGTATGATTCAAAATCAGAAAAGGATAGTGTCAGGGATGCATTCTCCATACCTTTTCAATCAGTATGCAGAACAGATCATTCGAAAGGCTGGACTTTACAAGGGAGAATGTGGCATCAGGATTGGAGGAAGGTTCATCAACAACCTGCTGACATGACACAATCTTAATTGCTAAAATAGAGGAAGGCCTGAAGCATTTGCTGCAGAGGGTCAAGGACTGTAGTTTGAAATATGGATTGAAGCTCAACACCGACAAAACAAAGATTCTTACCACTGGGCCAACTGGTAGCATCATGATATAGGTGGAGAAAGATTGAGATTGTTTACAATTTCAGCCACAATAAACACTCTTGGCACCAGGAGTTAAGAAATCAGGAAAAGAATTGCATTAGGGAAATCTACTGTCAGGGACCTCTCCAGAGTGCCGAAGAGCAAGGATGCCAGTCTAGAGACTAGGGTGTACCAGATCCACCCCATGGTCTTTGCAATTACTTGCTATGTCAAAGATGCCAGAAGAATCTATGCCTTTGAGTTGTGGTGCTGGAGAAGAATTTTGAACATACCATGTATTGCCAAGAGAACTAACAGGTCTGTCCTTGAGTGGATAAAATCAAGCTGTTCCTTGGAGGCAAGGATTTTGAGATTCTATCTGACATAATTCGATCATGTAGCTAGGAGGGGCCATGCTTGGAAAGGTCGAGGAACATCACAGGAGAGGAAGACCCCGGATGAGATGGATTGGCACAATAGCTGGGATGATGAAGGTAGGTCTGTCAGAGACAGTAAGATTGGTTCATGGTAAAGCAGGGTTCAGAGCTGTTGTGAATAGGGTTACTATGAGTCCCAAGTGACTTGATAGCACATAACAACAACAACAACAACAACAACAACAGCCTGGCAAAGAGTTGGAATGAGAGGTGTTTGAGGCTATTTGTTTATGGCTTAGTGACAAAAAATTGTTCTGCCTCACCAAGGTATGCAATTTAAATTCACTAGCTATTCTTCAAGAGATAGGCAATCTCCTTTCATGCAATGTATTACCTCTGAAAGCCCACTGAAGGGGTCAGCAATGGGCTGACTCCAACTTTATGGTATACAGAAACAATACCACTATGTTCAAGTGGCTTGTAGTAAAGATTTAGACAAGTGCCTGGAATCCGTTTAATACATGATCTAAAGCACTATACTAATCCACAACCATCGAGTCAGTTCCCACTCTTAGGAACCCTTCATAGCCTTTGTGATGCTGAGAATCTCTATGGGAGGAGATTGTCCTTTGCTGTTCCTAAGAGTAGACGGTGGATTCTCATAGTTTAGTTAGCAGCCAGATACATTGCCTCCATGCCACCAAGGCTCTTGGAGCAGTCCAAAGAACCCAGAGAGATTTATATTCCAGTCTCTTATTTCTGCTTCTTACTGAAATTCATTGTGGTTTGATCCCTGCTTTTTTTTTTTATTTTGCAAGTTTACTTTTTTCTCTCTTTTTAAAATTTATTATTAATTTCAATGAAAATTTACACTGACATTGGATTTCCATTCATTCATTGTTACACTTTTCTCCCCTCCCAATCCTCTCCCCTAGTATACTAACCTCTTGCAAAAGTAAAAGAAAAATTCTTTCATTGTTTTACAGTACCTCCCCTCAGGTCTACTCCACTATGCAGCCTTCGCTCTGCATTTCTGTCATGACAAAAATACCTAATCACATATCCCTCTTAAAGAGTTTTCTCCCTCATCTGTTTCAATGCAGTATACATTATTTATCCCATCTTTCTCAGTCTCCCCCCAACCCTGATGTCAGTCCTGTTTTACAACAATGGCACCATGCAGTATTTGTCCTTTTGTGACTGAGATACTTCACTCAGCATACATAATGTCCTCCAGGGTCACCCATTTTAAATCATATTGCATGAGTTCCTTGTTTTTCAATGCAGCATAGTATTCCATTGTGTGAATATACCACAGCTTCTCTATCTATTTGTTTGTTGATGGACACTTAGGTTGTTTCCAACTCCTTGCTATTGTGAACAAAGCTGCAATAAACATGGGTGTGCATATATCTTGGATGTCAGCTATGGTCTCTTTGGGATATAGTCCCAGTAGTGGAATTGCTGGGTCAAATGGTATCTCTATTTGCAACTTTTTGAGAAAGTGCCATACTGCCTTCCACAGTCATTGCACCATTTTACACTCCCACCAACAGTGAATAAGGGTTCCAGTTTCTCCACAACCTCACGAACATTTGTTGCTTGCTGTTCTGTTAAATTTTGCTATTCTGACTGGGGTGAGATGGTATCTCATAGTTGTTTTGTGATCCCTGCATCTTAAACATTATCGTTTGATACCAATATTAGCTTCAAAGTTAACATTTCCATTGTATGAGTGTATTCAAAATGAGAATTTATTTTTAACTCCTTGCCTAGGGAAGCATTTTTTTTCCTTCTTAAATTGTGATTTCAGTGAGAATTTGCAAAGCAAATTGGTTTTCCCCCTCAACCATTCATACAGATCAGTTTTATATATACAGATATTTTTTATAGCATTAATTATAAAACCTGCTATAAAACCCCATTCTTCCCACCTTTTCCCTGAGATTCTAATTTCCATTAATTATCGTCTTAGCCCTTCTTGCTTTCTGTACATTACACCTAGGCATATACTTCCCTTTTGCCTTATGTGATTAGATATTCAAGGATTGAGCACCTCCCTAGTATTAAATGTTTACCTTACATGCCTGCCTACTGTTTGGCTCTAAGCTGAGTCACAGTTTTGTTTCAGGTTTGCAAGATGACTAAGGGCTATGATCTTGTAGTTCTCTCAGCCTGTTTTGGACCAATTAACTTGGCCTTTTTATGCATTTAAGTTTTGCTCCACATTTCCCTTACACTGTCAGGAGCTTCTATTAAAAACTTTCTTTTTAGAGTGCTTGGACGTGGTAGCTAGGTACCATCTAGTTCTAGTCTTAGGATCATGGAAATTGAGGTTCACATAGTCTAGCAATCATTTAAGTCAATTGTTTCTATGCATCTTTGTTTTTCTTCCTTCACCTTTTTTTCAGATTAAAAGAGACTGAGAGTTGCACCTTAGACAGGACCTTGTAAGCTTTTAAGACCCCAGTAACCATTCACCAATGTAGGATTTAGAACATTTGCTTTGTGGACTATGTTATGCCAATTGACCTTAACATTCTGTGCAAGTAGGATCTTGAGTCCTCAGGACTAGTAACTCTTTCCCCTGGAGTGTTTGGTTAAGATTAAGAAGTTTATATAGCTTTTCCCCTGTTGGCTCTGCTTCTGTACATGGATATATTTGTATAAACTAATTATCAACTTGTTGTTATTGTGTGCCTTCAAGTCTGAACCAACCCAATATGACCCTCCAGCAGATTTTCAAGGTCAGTTGATAACGTGGGAGGAGATTGTCCATCCTTCTCCCGCAGAGCAGCTGGTGGATTTGAATTGCAAGCCTTTGGAATTGTAACTCTGCTTCTTAGTGCTAGGCCACCACAGCTACCTTCTTGTTGTTAGCTGCCATTGAGTTGAGTATGACTCATAGCAACCCTATGAACAGCCAACCTGAATGAACCCTGACCTATTCGGTGCTACCGTCATCATCTCTGACACACTAGAGCTCATTGCCGAAGTCATCATGTCACTCCATTTCATTGGGACTCTTTCTCTTCTTTGCTGATCCTCCAACTTTCCAAGTATGATGTTCCTTTTCAAAAAATAGCCTTGCCTAGCTACATGCCCGAAGTATGAAAGATGAAGCATCATCATCTTTGCCTCCAAGGATGACTCTGACTGTATTTTTTTCAAAGATATATCTGTCTGTTCTTTGGCAGTCCATGGGATGGATATTCAGTACTTTTCTCCAACACCACAACTCAAAGGCATGAATTCTTCTTCTGTCATTCTTAGTCATTACCTACCTCTCTGAGCTCCCTTAGTATATATTAATTTGAAAGTAGAAATATTATCTTCTAAACCCAAGTATATTTTCATAGCTGTTCATCTTGTTGATCTGTACATTTATCTCCACTAGTTGATTAGCATTAATTACTGCTGATATTGCAGAATTATATTTATGGAAGCATCCCGATTGGCCCAGTTTATGTTAGGTCACCTCTGGTCTAATCAATGATGACCTGTGATAAGGTCTTAGAAGACTGATTGCACATTCACCTAATTTCTATAACCCTGTCTAGATGAGCAAGTTTCTAGAGAACTCCACTTGTCCTCAGAGAATTGCTATATAAGTCAAGTTTTATTAGAACTAAGAAAACAATGAAATCCTGCTGCTTTGTACTCTCATCAAGAATGGAAACTTTCATAGTTAAAGCACTTTGCTATTCCTTTTTGGCACTCTTAAACTTTTCTTTCTCTCTGATAATCTCCTGTCTACCTGAAAGACAACTCATGTCTCCTTATTCTTGACAAAGAGACGACAATACCTCTCAAATCTGTGGTATCTGGAACAAAGCTATTGAAAATGAAGAGCTAAAATATTATGCAAAGATTTGGGAACTAACTGTGAATGCTGTTTTCCCACTTTTTATGATAAGAAAACCAATTCATTAAACTCTAATGTTATTTGGAACTAAAAGCTCAATAACAGAATTAGGGATGACAATTACCAGGTTTCCTCTTCAGCATATGTTCTGCTTCTATTGCTGTTATTTCAGAAACTGTGGTAAACACATGAGCACAATGAACAGCGGCTCGCTCCATGCAGTACCGGTGGTAAATCTGCCTTTCCCCAGCCTCTTTGTCTATGTTAAACTGTTTTTAAAAAAAGAAAAAGAAACATATATAGTTTTTGTTTGCATTGAACCTTCTACACAAGAAAACAGCACAGTTCCTATGTTTTCCCTCTAGACTGTCTGAAATTTTATTATCCACTTGTTAAACAACATTTCTCCAGAAACCCTGTGAACTTTGATAAATGTCAATAGTTGTAGAGGTGCTTCAGGTCTTTTGTTCACAGGGTCTCTATGAGTCATGCTTGACTCGAAGGCAATCAACAACAACAATAATAATTTTTCATTTAATTAGTAACTAAAATACATAAATATTATTCTAAGAGCTGTTGACTGTCTAAAACATTATATATTCTAAATAAATGATATTTCCAGTTTGCGACACTCATTTCTGCAGTGTTGTTCCTATTCACAGTGGCCCAACAGGACAGAGTAGATCTGCTTCTCATGTTCACAAGAAAATTGCCTACCTTTTGGTTAACAGTCAAATATTAACCACTGTACCACGAGAGTGCCTAAACTCTTTTATAGTAACATAGAATTCTAAATAGGTTTTTTTTTTAAATTACACTTTGATTTACCAAAGACTTTATAAATTATTGAGTCAATTCCTTTCCCCAACTAATTAAACAAGGAAATAAAGCATTGATTTAACACTGATGTTGAATTTTTCATTTACAACAATTTGTTGGGTAATTGTTTTGCATCCATTCCTCTAAAGGAGTTTAGAAATTAGTGGAAACACAGGAAATCAGGCAGATAGAATAAGTGTCTGAGTAAGATATAGGATTATAGCAGGACCAACTAACTCATTCTGGCTGAATTATGAAAAATATTTCTCACTATATAATAATTGCTCACACTGTTAGTATCATGCCTACAATTTAATTTCTAAGGACAAAAATAAAATCTTATTAATCTTAGTATATTCAGGCTCATCAGTTGAATATCATAGTATTTGGACTGGGACATGAAAGTTTTCTTTGTGAGAAGTTGACTTTGAGCTAAAAATTAATTGACCTAATAAATAAATAAATATACAAAGTAGCATGAGATATATATGAAACATTCATAAGAGCATTAAAGGACTCTAGGATTGAAAGTAGGATGTAGGAAACAAGGCTGATAAGGTATAAAAGGATCAGATCATGAAAGTCCCTGAAAATTGAGACATTGCCCTGTACATAGTGGAAAGCCACTAGCTAGTAGGACGTGATCCATGTTTGGAGAAAATAACACTGGAAGGTTCATACCTTGTTGGGTCTTATGAAGATTAAATGGAATGGTACATGGCAAGAGTTTAGGGAAAAAAAACACATAGAAAATGATCACTTAACTTTGTAGATAAAGAAGATACCATACACAGAATGTCATATAACTAAGTCATTGAAGAATATACAGAATTTGAACATTTAGATCCAGAGAGCGTAAGTTTTCAGAGTTAATAAAAGGACTATGCAAAGATACAAGAGGGAACCTAGTGACACCGTGACAGCTTTATGACGGTGGGCACAGGAGTAAGTACTTACCTCTTCCTTAGTCCCATGATTCTCTTTTCTATTAGGCCTGTGGTATGCACAACCACACCTCTGGCTTTACAGACATTTCATATATGGGAGTAAATGAGCCATTTATGTGTTTTTCTTAAGAATGGGCTATAATGCATACCCATGTTTATTGTGGCTTTGTTCACAATAGCAAAGAGTTGGAAACAACCTAGGTGCCCATCAAAAAACGAATGGTTAGAGAAGCTGTGGTATAGTCACACAATGGAATACTATGCTGCATTGAAAAACAAGGGACTCATGAAATATTATACAAAATGGGTGATCCTGGAGGATATAATGCTGAGTGAAATCTCTCAGTCACAAAAGGACAAATACTGCATAGTGCCACTGTTGTAGAACGGGACTAACATTGAGGTTGGGGGGAGACTGAAAAAGAGGGGATAAATTATGTATACCACATTGAAACAGATGATGGAGAGAACTGTTTAAAAGGAATATATGATTAGGTATTATTGTCATGACAGGAGTACAGAATGAAGGCTACATAGTGGAGTAGACTCGGGGGGAGGTATTGTATAACAATGAAAGAATTTTTCTTTTATTTTTCAAAGAGAAGAGTGAATTGGGGGGCCAGGATGGGAAGGAAGAAAATTGCAACAGTGAATGAATGGAAATCCAAAGTCTCTGTAAACTTTCATTAAAATTAATAATAAAAAAGGGGGGGAAACCCAACAATAACAAAAAAGAATGAGCTTTAGTTATTCAGTATAAAATTACCAGGGAAGAGTGCATACATATGTAGGTTTTATCTTTTAAATTATAAGAATTCACACAAAAAGAACTAATTTTCAGAGAAAACATCCAAGATTATTGGAGGTTTATTGTAAACTACTTTTCTGTAATGGAAAGTCTTTCTGTTCTAAACACAGAAAA
The DNA here is from genome assembly GCF_000299155.1 of Elephantulus edwardii. Lineage (NCBI taxonomy): Eukaryota > Metazoa > Chordata > Mammalia > Macroscelidea > Macroscelididae > Elephantulus > Elephantulus edwardii. The sequence continues at coordinate 124,585 of NW_006400329.1, read as the reverse complement.
CTAATGGAGTAATGTTTTAAAATTCTACACATACTTATATTTAGTATCTAACCTTTTTTTATATAATTTTTTTTATTGGGAAAAACAGATTGGGGGTACAAGGAGGTGAGGGTTGGGGGCAGAAGGGTGAGGATGGGCCAGGATGCAGT
>NW_006400329.1:111848-124171 GCF_000299155.1 Elephantulus edwardii | reverse complement strand
CCACGACGGTTCGCCCCGAGCCGGGGGCCAAGCGCAGCCCGCCCCAGGCAGAAGGCCATGACGGCTTGCCCCGGGCAGAGGGCCGAGGGCAGCCCACCCCAGGCAGAGGGCCGCGATGGCTCACCCTAGGCAGAAGGCCGAGGGTAGCTCGCCCCGAGCTGGGGGCCGAGAGTATCTAACCTTTTAATATAATAAAACTTTTCCATTTACTTTTTTTAAACTTAACTTCATGGGTCAAAAAGATTTACATTTTAACAAATCTCATTTTAATTTTGAGATATTAAAAATATTTTTAATTAAGGCATACCTATTAAAAATCAAGAGGTTTCCCCCTTTTTGAGAGAAAAAGGAGAAATGGGATTTGGCCAAGAAAATAATTTTTGCTATTTGAACTTATTATCAGCCACCAGCACAATAATCAACACAGCCCATTTTAACTATGAGTCCTTTTAAAAATGGTTAAACCTTGAAACTAGTAAAATTTCAAGAAAAATTAATTTATAAACAGCCATAGTATAAATCAAAAGTTTTTGTAACTATAAAATTGTGCCATTATTGACTTAGGAGCAAAATATGAATTGACTTATGAGTGAAAAGGTCTATAAGTTCAATATTTCAGCATCATTCCACTCACATAAATTGTATTTTGGAAAACATTGTTTTCAAGCTAGATTTATAGGATAACAAAGATATATCCTTCTGTTGTTGTTGTTGTTAGGTGCTGTTGAGTCACAGACGATTCATAACGACCCTGTGAACGAAAGGCCTGAGCACTGTTCATAGAGTTTTGGGAGCCAAGCCATTTTGGAAGTGGATGCCACTCCTGCTTCCAGGCTTGTTTTAATCGGGAAGCTCCAGCAAATACTGTCCACCATGGGTAGTCATTATCACATTTGGCCCATCAGTGTCACGGTGTTCAGCATCACAGCAACCACAAGTTACCTCTGTAGAGCAATGCACAGACAAGTGCTATACCACCTAGACAGAAAAACAATCCTTGTGTCCTTGTGTCGGAAAATGGAAAAGTCTGCTTTTTGGAAGATTCTATTCTTGAAAACAATGTGTCCGAATTTTGTAAACAAACTAGCATTAAAAAAAAGTCTGCTTCTTTTAGATAGAAATGGAAGGATTGTGAGTGCAATGTGTCTCTTTTTATTTCAGAATGGGTATAATTGTGGCATTCTTCCTCAGAAAACACGAGGGAGAAACTATGCTCTGTATTTTTTTTTAACCAGACATGAGAATATTTCCCCCCCCCCTTTCACCACTTATAAAATCAGGGCAAAACTCACTTAAGATGTATTTCATTCTTTCAACAAATAGGATACATGAATGAATGCTTCTCTGAGTGGAGTACTTTCATGCTGCTTTTCATGGAATTAGTTCTGGAATGGTAACATTTTCACACCTACAAATATATTTCTACCTTAGTCACTTTATCAGAATGATTCTCTTTTTTTTTTTTAATTTCCATTCATGCATTGTTGCACTTTTCTCCCCTCCCAACCCTCCCCCCTAGTACACTACCCTCTTGGAAAAGTAAAAGAAAAATTCTTTCATTGTTTTACAATCCCTCCCCCAAGGCCCACTTCACCATGTAGCCTTCGCTCTAGACACCTGTCATGACAAAAATACCTAAGCACATATCCCTTTTAAAAAGTTTTCTCCCTCATCTCTTTCAATGCAGTATATATTATTGAACCTATCTTTCTCCGTCTCCCCCCAACCCTGATGTCAGTCTTGTTTTACAACAGTGGCACCATGCAGTATTTGTCCTTTTGTGACTGAGATACTTCACTCAGCATAATGTCCTCTAGGGTCACCCATTTTGAATAATATTGAATGAGTTCCTTGTTTTTCAATGCAGCATAGTATTCCACTGTGTGAATATACCACAGCTTCTCTATCCATTCATTTGTTGATGGACACTTAGGTTGTTTTCAACTCCTTGCTATTGTGAAAAAAGCCACAATAAACATGGGTGTGCATTATGTTCTATATTCTTAAAGACTTTTAAAAGGAAGCAATTACTGAGAGAGGAGTGTTAATGACACAGTTACTGAGTTACCAATAGCAAAACCTCAAACTCACTGCCTTTAATTCCAGCTAATGTGGAACATCAACAGAGAACTGCCAGAAGTGAAAGCTGGTCTTAAAAGGGGTCACAATAATAGAGATTTTGTAGTAATGTGAGAGGAGTACCAGAGGAACGTCTATCTGTATTTCATTGATTATGCAAAGGCATTTGACTGTGTAGATCACAACAAATTTTAGCTGACTCTGAGAAGAATGTGAATCCCAGAACACTTGATCATGCTAATGCAAAACCTATACTTGGACCAGGAGGCAGTCATCAGAACAGAGAAAGGAAATATTTCATGGTTCAAAATTGGAAAGGGTGTACATCAGGGATATGTCCTATCTCCATAACTTTTCAACCTATATGCAGAACAGGTTATTTGAGAGGCTGGGCTGTATGAGAAGTGTGGCATCAGGATTGAAGGAAGATTCATCAACAATCTGTGTTATAGAGATGACACAACTCTGCTTCCTGAAACTGAGGAGGACCTAAAGTGCTTGCTGCAGAAGGTTATGGACTGTAGCTTTCAATATGCATTGAGGCTTAATATCAAGAAAACAAAGATTCTCACCACTGGGCCAATTGGCAGCATCAGGATGGATGGTGAAGAGATTGAAATTGTTCACAGCTTTAGTTTGCTTGACTCCATAGTCAACACTCTTGGCACCAGCAGCCAGGAAATTAAAAGATGTATTGCGATGGGAAAGTCTGCTGTTACGGACCTCTCTAAAGTACTGAAAAGCAATGGTGCCACTCTGTAGAGTAAGGTGTGCCTGATACAGGTCATGGTCTTTGCAATCACTTGATTTGTTATGTGTCAGAAAGCTGGATAATGACTATGGAGGATAGAAGGAGAATGGATGTCTTTGAGCTGTGGTGTTGGAGAAAAGTATTGAATATATCATGGATTGCTAAGAAAACAAACAGGTTCAACCTAGAGAGGGTTAAACCAGGCCTCTTTTTTGGAGGCAAGGATTCTGAAGGTTTGTCCGACATACTTTGGACATGTTGCAAGGAGGAACCAGTCCTTGGAGAAGGAAGTCATTCTTGGGAGGGTGGAGGGACCGCGCAGAAGGGGAAGACCCTCTATGAGGTGGATTGATTCAGTGAGGAGGGTAATGGAGGTATGTGTGTCTGAGATAGTGATATTGGCACAGGATAGAGGAGGGTTTAGCTCTGTTGGGCATAGGGTTTCTATGAGTCGAATAACACTAACAACACATAACAGCACATAACAATAACAACAATGACCTTGACACCAGACCCTATAGGGCAGTTCTGTTTTTTGTTTGTTTTTTTTTTTTTTTGTATAAATTTATCTTGCTTCAATGGAAAAAAATGATTGATTGCTCCAAAGAAGGTCAGAAATTATGTTTCTCAGCTCCAAAGAAGGTCAGAAATTATGTTTCTCAGCTCTATAAAGTCTAATTTACTATACTCTCAACAAAATTAAACTATATGAGCTATTTGTCACCCCCGGGGAAGCTTAGTCATGAATATTGATTTAATGAAAAGGGCATTTCTGTCACTTGGTTGACAGATGAAAGATAAAGATCAATACATCTCATCTTTCAGCTTCAAGCATCAGAAAGCAAGCTTGAGTATGTGGGAGGGAGGAGGGACTATTTACCTTATCGAGGTGATTGTAGAAGTCAATGTTTGCTGCACATAGGTACCTCCCCAGCAGGGTGGCGTGGGTGGTAAATACTGTGGCTATAGGAAGTTTCCGGGCTCTGGACAGGATCAGGCCAGTTCCGGCCTGCCATTCATGAAATTGAGCAATGACGTGTTTGCCGTCTGCATGATCTGTCACCTGAATCAAGGAAAAAAAATTTTATTTTAAGACAAGTTGTTGTTAGCGTTTCTTTTTTATCATGCCTCATAGCATTAGAAAAGTTACCATACTTATACAGTTTATTACAATTTAAAGAAATCTAAATAGAAAACAAGGATCTCTGGTGACATACTGCACATATTGGACTGCTAAACTATTGACAGTTCAAATCCACTAATTATGTTGTAATAAAAAGATAGGTTATTATCCCCTTCAGGAAAGATTTACAGCCCTGGGGACTATGAAGGGTCACTTTGAGTCAGATTTGACTCAATGGCAGTGGGAAATAGAAAGCAGGCAGATTTAGCAAGTGGAAAGGATGTTTTTCGTTTAATGACATGCTCATACAGCCCAGATCTTTTGCATTCCTTTTTCTAGTGAAGAATCAGGTTTGTTTCTATATACATTGGGGGGTGTTCGAGTAAGATCTCCTGGGCACTTTATAAATATTTGTTGAATGAGTAATGAATTGTCAATGATAATGCACTGGAAGAGATCACAGTACAATAAATTGACTGTTAATTGTAAGGTTAGTGGTCCAAACCCTCCAACAGCCCTTAGGAGAAAGGTCGGCAGTCTCACTGTATAACGATTTTACAGCCTTAAAAACCTGATAAAGGATTGCTGAGTTGCAACCAATTCAAAGGCAATGGGTTTGGTTTTCAAATGCTACACTTAAAATTTTCAGGTTACTTTAAAATGCTTTAAGGACAATCAACAACATCTTCACCTCAAAATTTAATCAGAAAATTATGGGGTGATTGCTGCTCACTGAATGAAATTATGCTACTTTTATGCTTCTAAAAAATAAACTCTACCTCTTTCAAGAACCAGGCAGTTAAAGATCCAAATATCAGCATGTCATTAGCTTCTCGGTCATGATAAGGGATGCCGACGCTGCAAGCTTCCCAGAGGTCACCTTTCCACCTGTCCAGGTTCCAGGCTGAATGGCCGATGTCAAACAGCACCACGTAAGGACTTCCTTCTATCAGCCATCTTCCAAAATGTACCTGGCGTGAAAAGAATACAGAGCCATATTGTGCAGTATCAAATCTTAATGATAGAGTACATATGTTGTTTGAGAGTAATGGTAGAATAGGGTTGCATCTATTTATCTAAATTCACCAAATCCTTGCCCTTCATTAAAAGGGTTGTGGGCTTATTGTTCAAAGTGGTTTTCCTAGACCATTACTTGTTTTTACTTTCGCCACATGGATAAGAGGCACAAAGCAGACAGGGTATGCAAATGCTAAATGAGGGAATTGGCCAGTATTGCAATCTATCAAGTTTAAATCAAGAAAACTTAGAGACAGAAGAGGGAGATTTTTTCTACCACCAAGAAAGGGAGAATGCTGAGAATGGCCCTCAAGGTCAGAGATTCTTGAGTGAGATGTAGACAGAACAAGATTGAGACATGGCAATAGCAGTGGAGAACCAGAGGTCTATGTGACATAGAGCTACTCTGGAAATTGCTACCCTGTGGAACTGTGGTATTGCCAAGGTATGTTTTAAAAACGCAGTGCGTTGCTGATGAGTCAGAATCAATTTACAGCTTATCCCTCCATAGGGTTTTGGGAGGCTGTAAGTAAATGCCAGCGGAGAAGACTGCCCACCTTTCTCCTTCAGAGCCACTGGTGGGTTCAAACAGAAGAAGCAGCACCACTTTTAGGTTAGCAGTGAAACTTCCCATCGACTGTGTCACTAGAGCTCTCTCTGTCCCCTTTTAAAGGCATTTGCATTTTCTTAAATGTCATCTATTATTTTTAAAAATGCCAGTTTTCAAAACTGTATGATTACAACCTTCACAGAAAAATTCAAGAACCAACTTCTGTATCTTCTTTTCATCTCTCACTTATTTATCAACCCAGTGCAGTGCAATTTAACCTTCTCTTCAGGAAAACAAAGTGGGGATGGGGAGAAGTTGACACAGTGGTTAAAGGGCCCACCTGCTAACAAAAAAGACTGGCAGTTCAAGTGTCATTAGTCCTTTTGTGAGACAGATGGCTTCCATAAAAATTTACAGCTTGGAAAACCCTCTCGGACAATTCTATTCCATCCTTTGGGATCGTCATGAATCAGAATTGACTTAGTGGCAATGGGTTAGGTTTTGGGTTTTTTTGTTGAAATTGTATTTACTGAAGTCACAGATGGCCTGACTATTGCTAAATCCACTCAAGCTTAGTTCAATCTTCTGTTGACTTAACTACTTCTCAACTCAACCTATTGCAATAGGGTCAGAACAAATTCATAACTGAGTCTCCACTAGATTTCTGAGGCTGTAAATCTCACAGGAGATTGACTACCATTTTTTTTATTCAAACAGTTAGAAATATTCATTCTTTAGGTTTAGCAGAGCAACTCTCTATGGACTGCATACTTGAAAGTCTCTTCTTCCATGATCCAACATCATTAATCTTCTTGAAGGAGCCCTATTGGCATAGCGTGTAACATTCAATTGCTAACTGCAATGTTGGCGGTCTCAAGTCACAGAAGATGAGTGGTCTCTTCCAATAGGGATTTAAAGCCTCTGAAGCCTGATGGAGGGTCACAATAAGACAGAGCTGACTCCATGCCAATGTGTTTGGTTTTGCTCGTTCCCCTTGTGGCTATAATAAATCACCATGTACTTTGGGGAGTTCCAGTGGTGTAGTCCTCAGGGAACTTTGCTAATAACTCAAAGGTGACACCTCTCTGGTGGTTCGAATCCATCAACTCCCCAGAAGAAAAGAAGCACTCTCCTTCTGTGCTATTTATGGCCCCAGAAAACTCAGCTATAAGTCAGTTCCAACTCGATAACAAATGAGTGAGGGTTTGTGCCTAACATAATACAAGTATCATGGACTTAAAGATCAGAAGTCTGAAATAGGTTTTATCAAGGTATTAAAAGAGCTGGTCTCCTTTTGCATTCTCTACAGAAGAACTTTTTCCAGCTTCCAGAGGTAGCTTGTAATCTTTGCCTTATCACCCCTTCTCCCTTTTCATAGTACATTGCTCCAACACCTTCTTCCATTTTTTTAATTCTCTGACGTTCTCTTCTATCTCCTCATTGGGCCCTCCAGATTAATGTCACGAGGGCATGAACTATATCTACCAAGTCCATTTTGCCAAATAAAGCAACATATTTAGTTTGCAGAGATGAGAAGGTGAAGATCTTTAGTTCTATATCACTGCCTTTATGCCTACACTTGTTGTCTTAAGTTTCTTTTAGTGCAGGTACGCTAACATGTTGGCATTCTCCAGTGTTGGTCCCAAATTTCTGCTCTTCAGTTTTTCACTGAGTAATGTTTCTGACATCCTTGTCTGCAGCTACTACTTAAATCTCTATAACTTACCCAAACACATCTCTACCTTGTATCTTCAAGCTGATTATTTTACTAGTCGTCCGTTTGAGTCCTACAAGTTACCTCAGATTCTATCTATTTAGAACAAGATTCATCATCTTTCTTATAAGCCTGCTTTGCTCCTGTTGTCAGTTGATGTAAATGGCAGTCAGTTTTTCCTGTAGAAGTTTAATAGAAGTGTCCCAGAGAGGTGAGGGTGGACAGCCTTTACCTGGCAGCCATGCTGATTCATTGTGTCCACTGCTTTCCTAACAGCCTCGTTTACTGGCTCACACTGCTCCACTTGAGTCTTCATATTTTGCTCAAAGTAGGGACCAATCAGGAAATAATTGTCTCCCCATTCGTCTGCTGTTGTTCTGGCCTTTGTCTGGATCACAGTGTAGATGCCACCAACTGTTTAAAAAAAAAAAAAGAAAATATCCCATTAACATTCATGCTAATAGCAATATATTTGTTTAAAGTGATGAAGAAATATAGAATGTTAACATTTACGCTCTAGCTGGAGTTGTGTTACAAACCCAAAGCTTAACATTTAGACTCTAGCTAGAGTTGTGTCATAATCCCAAAGCTTGTTCAATCCAAAGGTGAGGTGCCATTGAATTGACTATGACTCAGAGCAACTCTATGGACAACAGACCTGAACTCTGTCCTATCTTGTGCCATCCTAACCATCCCTACTGTACTTGGGCCCATTGTTCTAGCCACTGGGTCAATATATCTCATTGAGAATCTTCCTCTCTTTCACTTATTCTACACTTTTCTAAGCATGCTATCCTCCTCCAGGGACTGGTCTCTCCTAGCAACATACCCAAAATATAGAAAATGGCATTTCACCATCCTTCCCTCTAAGGAGGACCCTGGCAAGACCTTCTCCAAAATATATTTATTCTTTTGGTAGCCCATGTACGGATATTCAGAACACTTTTCTAAAACACTGTAACTCACAGATATCAATTCTTCTACTGTCATCCTTAGTCAATGTCCAGCTTTCAGATGCACATGAAGCATCTTCACACTAACAACACTGCTCTTCAACACCCTGGAGAGGTCCCTGACGACAGACTTCCCCAAGATGGTGTTTTTTGTGTTCTATCTTTTTTTTTAAATATACTGACTGCTATTGTCAAGGGATTGGTTGTGTGATTAGATAAAACCCTTAACCTCATCAATCTTCTTTCTATCATATTGCCTATTAGTTAGGTCATAAGGATTTTTGTTCTCTTAATATTAAGATGTAATCCATATTGAAGGCTGTAATCTTTTACTTTCTTCAATAATACCTCAGATCCTCCTTGATTTTGGCAAGCAAAGTTGTGTTATAGGTTTACCTTAAACAATTGATGAGGGGTTTTTTGCACCGCATTCCAATTCTGATGTCATATTTTTCCTGATAGATTCCAGCTTTTCAAATCATTTGCTCTGTATACACATTAAAGGGCAGCTCTGATGACCTAGTGGTAAGAAGTTGCACTGCAATCCCAAATACACGTAGCTTGAATTCACCAGTTGCTCTGTGGGAGAAAGATGGGCAATCTCCTCCCATTTGATTAACTGCCTCTGAAAACACACTGGAGAGTCAGCTACGGGTCTGTTGTGGCTCAGGAGGACTCACTGTCAACATACACACTGAATAAGTATGGAGAGAGGCTACAGCCCTGATATACATCTTTATTTTTTTATTTTTTAACAAAATATAAGTTTTATTGGCATCTAAAATGAAAACTCACCCAACAAGGAAAGGTATTTTAATATTTGTTGCAATTTTCTTTGTTCTTTTTCACTCAATGTAGTATGAGGAACAAAACACAGACACTTTGGAGAAACAGAGACCACAGTGTAGATTTTACAAAACCACTTTTTTCAATCTCTGTATCGTGCTCCTTAAAGTATCTAGAGCCAGTCTTTGCATAAATTATCACAATTTTGTCTGTATACCACCACTTGCTATTTTGAAATATATCTATTACCATACCCAACCTAGCAGTAGTATCTAAAAACCACTTTCTTCCATAGAAGTCTCTGACAAGCTGTTATTAATTTCCTTGAGGTTAAAACAATCTGGGGCAATATTTATATTTAAAATAAAAAATAAGGCCCCAGGAATAGATGGTATATCAATTGACATATTTAAGCTAACAGGTGCTGCCCTGGATGTGCTCACCAAGTTATGTCAAGAAATCTGGAGAACAATCACTTGGTCAACTGACTGGAAGAGATCTATATTTGTTCCCATTCCAAAGAAGGGTGACCCAATAGAGTGTGGAAACTACAGAACACTATCATTGATTTCACATGCAAGCAAGATTCTACGAAGATTGTCTGAACACGACTGGAACAGCACATGAGCAGAGAACTGCCAGAGTCCAGGTTGGGTTTAGAAGGGGTCGTGGTACTAGGGATATTGTAGCTAATGTTAGATGGATCTGAGCTGAAAGCAGGGAATACCAGAGGAATGTCTATATGTGTTTCATTGACTATGCAAAAGCATTTGACCATGTGGATCATAACAAACTGTGGCTGACTCTGAGAAGAATGGTAATCCCAGAACACTTGATCGTGCTAATGCGAAACCTATACTTGGGCCAAGAGGCAGTCATCAGAACAGAGCAAGGAAATACTGCATGGTTCAAAATTGGCAAGGGAGTGCACAAGGAATGTGTCCTATCTCTATACCTTTTCAATCTGTATGCAGAACAGATTATCCAGGAGGCTGGGCTCTATAAGGAGAAATATGGGGTCAGGATTGGTGGAAGATCTATCAACAATCGGTGTTATGCAGATGACACAACCCTGATTGTTGAAACTGAGGAGGACTTAAAGTGCTTGCTGCAGAGGGTCAAAGACTGCAGCCTTCAATATGGATTGAGGCTCAATGTTAAGAAGACAAAGATTCTCACCACTGGACCAATTGGGAGCATCAGGATGGATGGTGAAGAGATTGAGATTGTTCATAGCTTTAGTTTGTTTGGCTCCACAGTCAACACTCTTGGCAACAGCAGCAGCCAGGAAATTAAAAGACATGTTGCAATGGGAAAGTGCTGTTAAGGACCTCTCCAAAGTACTGAAGAGCAATGGTGTCTCTCTGAAGACTAAGGTGTGCCTGATATAGGCCATGGTCTTTGCAATCACTTGTTGTGCATCAGAGTTGAACAATAACTAGGGAGGATAGAAGGAGAATTGATGCCTTTGAGCTGTGGTGCTGGAGAAAAGTATTGAGGGTACCATGGACTGCTAGGAAAACAAACAGATTCATCCTGGTGAGGGTTAAACCGGGTGGCTCCTTGGAGGCAAGGATTCTGAGGCTCCGTCTAACATAATTTGAACGTGTTGTAAGGAGAGACCAGTTCTTGGAGAGGAACATCATGCTTGGTAGGGTGGAGAGACAGCTCAAGAGGGGAAGGCCCTCTGGGAGGTGGATTGATTCAGTGACTGGGGCAATCGGGATCGGTGTATCGGAGACAGTGTGATTCACACAGGCAGAGTTTATGGCTTTGTACATAAGGTCTCTAGGAGTCACAAGCGACTCGATGGCACATAACAACAACAACAATCATGTTTATAGTAAGAACAATGTCTATACAAGTCAGTTGTACAATTATTTTAAGAGAAAGGTGAGCATGAACATCAGATTAACTTAATTCTGGCAGACAAAAGTAAACAGCTATGGTCTAGTCAGCCATTAATCTAAGACAGCGAGATGGCAACTTTACAAAATGTATCTTTTACCTACTGAGTAATGAATACATCCCCTCATTTCTGTGCTTTCTACCACTGGTTCACTTTCTATATCAGCAACTGTGTCACTCTTCTCCGTGTTTATCTCACTTGAGGATGCCAGTTTATCGTAAAGTTCAGGATCATTATATATGGGTAAAGGTGGTGGCTGAGCATATCTCTCTGTATTTTCACTATTAACCTGAAACACATTATTCCCTTTTGGTTGAGAAGTGCCCTCTTCAAAGTAATATGCCCTTTGAGCATGGGGAGGTGCGACCCAAGTCATACACCTTTCTTGATTTGAAACTATGCAGTGTTTCACTGCTCTATTCAGACAATAGGTTCTTAAGTCTAAATATATATATATATATATAATAGGTCTCCCATGAGCACAATTTAAGTGTTCTGAGATTCCCATTCTTTACAATGTCATCCACAATTTATTATGATTGACATACTCAAATGCCTGTATATAGTCAATAAAGCATAAATAGACATCCTTCTGATATTCCCTGCTTTCTGCCAAGATCCTTCTTAAGATCATCAGTGATATCCCTGGTGCCCCAGTCTCTTAGAAATCATGCTTGAAGTTCTCTGTCTAAAGTTGTCTGCACTGTTTTAACTGTTCCTGGTTAATCTCCAGCAATGCTTTGCTTACATGTGATGTTAGTAATATCGTGTGATAATTTCCACATTCAGTTGGATTACCTTTTGGGGGTGTGGGGACAAATATGATTCTTTTCCAGTAGCTGTCCAAATAACTGTCCAAATCCCCAGCTGCTCCATGGGATAAAGATGGGCAAGCTACTCTCATGTGATTTACAACCTCTGAAAATCTGCTGAAAGGTCAGCTATGAGTCAGTTCCAACACACCAACCCCCATTGCCCCAGTTACTGTATCAATCCATCTCATCTGGGGTCTTCCTTTCCTGTGCTGTTCATCCACCCTTCCAACCATGAGGTCCGTCTCCAAGGAATGATCTCTCTTGGCCACATGCCCAAAGTAAGTGAAGTAGAGCTTCAAAATCCTAGCCTCCAAGGAGAGACTTGGTTTCACCCTCTCTAAGACAGACCTATTCGTTTTCTTGGAGGTTCATGGTATTTTCAAGACTCTTCTTCAGCACCACAAATAGTTGACTTAATTATTCAAAAACACCAGTGGTATCTACAATAATGAATGAATGGAAATCCAAAGCCTCTGTAAATTTTCACTGAAATTAATAACAAATTTAAATTAAAAAAAAAAAGAAAAAGAATTAAGTTAGAGTAAGGATGGTAATGGAACCACCTTACCTCTGTAACTTGATTTGTGCCACTATTAGAACCTCTACTCAGAATATTATTGCTTTTC
>NW_006400329.1:105176-111207 GCF_000299155.1 Elephantulus edwardii | reverse complement strand
ATTTAATAATAATAATAAAACTTTTAAAAAAAGAAATAAAAAAAATAAAAACACCAGTGGTCTAGAAGTAAAAAAGCCTTGTGCTGTTATCCCAAAGGTATTACACTACATGGGAGAAGGATGGACAATCTCTTCCTGTGTGATTTACTGCTTCTGAAAACCTGCTGAAGGGCCAGCTATGGATTAGTTTCTGACTAAACAGCAAACAACAACAATTAAATTAGAGTAAATTATTACTTGAGATAGGGGTAAGATACAACACAAGATTAGACCAAATTGAAAGGTGAGGTTTAAGCAAATACTTAAAAGAGTGTGAGGAAATTAGGCAAGTAGTAGTAGCATGAGGAAGAATTTTCCAGTCAATGAAAGCTGCTAGGGGCAAGGTCTTAGGCTGGGACAGAGTGTGTAGGAGGGGAGAATAATGGACATTCCAAATAACAAGTTTGAGATACATTACCAGGTCAGAGAATTGAGGAAGGCCAGGAGAAAAGACTTCCAGTGAATGTAGGCAGACTATTTCTTATACTGGTTCTAAGTAATTATCTTTTAAGTGAATATGAAAACAACTTGAATTATTTTTTAGCAATATTTTGTTCCTTAGATACAGGTAAAAGATGACTCAAAAATTTCTCTGTGAAATTCTGGCACCGAGACAGATACTAGCAGCACGTTTCAACTCAATTTCAAAGAGAAATTTAATTGTGTGAATACCTAGAAGGAAGGAATTTACTCATTTGTGATTATTATATCTTTTTAAAATAAAGTAATCCTATATAAATCAGGATATACAGTTTGATAGCTACTATAACTCAAGATTTCTTATTCCAGTAATTTAGACTTTAAATTGTACTTACAATCAATGGACAGAAGGTAGAATTTTATCTGCAAATTTTTCTTTAAGCTTGAGCTCTCAAAATACACTTTTTGAAATATTTTCTGATACCCTTGAGATTCATTAATTTAGAGGAAAACTTTTCTAAGGTCTACAAAAGTTAATGTAACTTTCAAAATGTTGATAGTGAATGCAAGCAGGTTATACAAAAGTCTATATAAATGAATTTTCTTGAATAATTTCACTTCAAAAAATACTTTTAAAAAAAAAACTAGCTTGGAAGGAGGAGTCACATCCACTTCCATAATAGCTTGCCTTTGGAAACCCTATGAACCTGGAAAAAGGATGAGAGACACCCAAACGTTGATGACTCTCCTTCATAGGGTCGCAAGGAGTTGCCTGGGACTCGAGGGCACTTAACAACAACAACAACAACATAGTTAACTAGAAGAGTGCTGAAGAGCAACGATGTCAGTCTAGATAAAAGGTGTGCCTAACACAGTCCATGGTTTTCTCAATTATTTGTTTTGTTTCAGGGAATTGGACAATTACTAAGGATGACAGAAGAAGAATAGATACCTTCGAGTTGTGGTGCTGGAGAAGAGTCTTGAACATACCATGGACTGCCAAAAAAACAAATAGATCTGTGACTATTTACTGATAAGGACACTGCTAATCACAGTTCAGATGGAAGGGGATGAGGTTAGCATTAAACCCATGAAAAGGAGAGGCTACAAGGCCAGAAGAGAACAGCTGTGATTCACTTAACCTTCAAAAATGACTGTCTACACCAGTAGTTGCCAACATCAAGTATATATAAAGATCCTCCCAAGTTCTAGTATACACTATAATTTTTTTCAAAACTATTTGTTGAGGAAAAACAAATTTAGAGGTTGCAAGGGTAATTAAGAAGAGAAAATGTTCTTTAAAGTGTGAAAGTTGTATCTTAGCCTCTTATTTAAAGATCTATAAACTGAATTGACACAGTACCCACAACAATGGTCTCCAGCACAGTAGAGATTGTGAGGATGGAAGAGCATCAGACAGGGCTTCATTCTGTTATACTAAGGGTTGCTATGAGTAAGAGTCAATGAAACTGACTCTAGTAGCAACAAGCTTTATTCAAAACCGATAGCTATTGTTAAGTACAGTTGGAGTCAGTTACCACTCATCCTGACCCTGAGTGATCTGAACCCTGTCCTATCTTAGACCATCCTCATCATCTCTAACATAATGAGCCCATTATTATGGTCATTGTGTCAATCCATCTTGAGTGTCTTCTTCTCTTTCACTGACCCTCCATTTTTCCAAGTCTTTTTCCAAGGACGAATTCCTCATAACAACATCCCCAAAGTATGTAAGAAGCTTCACCATCTTCCCTATAAGAAGAATCCTGATTGCACTTTCTCCAAGACATATTAATTTGTTCTTTGGGGATAAAACATGTTCAAGGGATATTTAGTACTCTTCTTCAGCACCCAAAATCAAAGCAGTGATTTTTTTCTTCTACCATCCTTATCCTTATTTCAGATGTGTAGCAAGTAAATGAAAAGTCTTATGGCTTGGACCATATGCATCTTAATCTTTAAACTGACATAGTTGCTCTTTAGCACTTTGGAAAAGTCTCGGCAGTGGATTTTCCCCAGTATAATATGTCTTTAGATTTCTTGACTGCTGGTACCAAGAGTGTTCATTATGAATCAAGTAAGATGAATTTAAATTTTCTCTTCATCTATCATGATGTTGTCCATTGGCCTATCCAAACCAATTAGTCCATGAAAATGCAAAATACTTGCTCCTCTTCTTCAGCTGCCTTATTCTAATATAATCAGTATAAATTTAACTTTTAAAAATTTATTATATTGAAAACACATGCAGCAAAGCTTGCATCAATTTCTACATGCACAATTCAGTGACACTTGATTACATGCTGCAAATTGTATAATTATTCTCACCTTCCTTTTCTAAGGTCTTCTTTTTCCATTTATCTAATTTTTGAGCTACTATTGTCAATTTGATCCCATATAGATAGTTCTTAAAAGAGCGTATGCCATCCCTGGAGACTCCTTTGTGTCCTGGACTTCCCAGTAATTAAGAAGTTTGTAGAGGTAGTTTCTGAGAAGATTCTTTCTCTGATCTCCCAGATCTGTAATAAATAAAGTGCTTTGGATATTGAAAATATTTTGTTTTACTAGCTGAAAAAAAAGAGCATATGCTTAAGACAGGCTTTTTTGACAATTATTTAAGTGAAACTATTGCTTAGCTCTATTAAGACTTCAGAAGACTTTTTGCTTGTTTAAAATATTATCTCAGGAAATTATTTTCAGGGATTCATAGAGTTTTCCTCTATGATTCCAGTGTGTTGGAAGTCCATGAGATTTTAAATTTTGCTTTGCATCTGCCACTTTCTATCAGTATTTCTCTATATAATCTTTGATCAATATACTTAATAAAAGTTGTTGAGTACTATCCCGTTCTTCTGGTGTCATGGCAAACTTGAGGGTTGTTCACAGAGACAATCAGTCATACAATCTATGTCCTCCTCCTATTCTTGGTTCTTTCTCTCTGTCATTCCGGGAACCAGAGTCCAGTTGTTGTGGCAGCAGACATCTGTTAAACTACTTAGTCACATTTTTACTGTCAAACACACCTTTATTTTTATCTTTGTGCCTTTTTTAGAAATTTTAGAACCTCCTTCTTTACAAGATTATATATTTTAAATTTAAATTAAAATAGGTAAATGCAAATACACTTTTATTTGGTAGTGAGCCTAATTGGAGAAAAAGTCTTTAGAAAACAAATGTTTTACGTGTGGGAATCAGAAAGTAAACACAGGTAATTAATTTGCTATCCTTTTCCCTAGGTCAAACCTTCAGACTTGATATAAATGATCCTTTAAGACTCCATACTGTCTATAACAACTCAAGGTTTTACTGTGTCCATAAATACTCTGCTTATGCCTGTTCAGTGTATTAGAAATAAAAACATAAGTCTCATATAGTGAAGCTCTGACAGTAATGTTATTTTCCCCTGCTCTACCCCCTAGAACATCTCTTTTTACTTATTTCCTATGGGAGATCTCTTGCTACTGCAATATTATATATTTAAACATCTTTCCCACATTGATGCAGCAACACATTTCCCTTGGGTTTTGCTCTGCCTACTTACCTTGCTCCATCCTATCTTTAGTAAGCTAAAGTAAAGGTGAGTACAATGGTGTAGATACAGGGTCATGCTTGGATTGGATATAAAAACCATAGTTCAGAAACACATCTTTTTTAGTGTGCTACTGTTTTCCATAGTTTAAGCTATTGAATTGGGACTTAATTGTCATTTTCAAATGTGTGCTTTGTACCTTATTGATTTGTGTATTTCCTATAAAAAACATAAAACAAAGTGGTAGATGGAACATCTAATGAGGGATTGTATTTCAGAAGTCATTATTAAATTAGCACTTATAACTTGTGCAGAGCTTTTGATCCCTGGTGCTGACAAATCTAAAGGATTCTCCTACCCTCAATCCCTTATCTTGATTTCCTGCCCACACAGTGGAGAAGGTCAAATTTAGGACAAAGCCTGGGAATCACATGGCAGAGAGATGGCTCTGTTCCCAGGACCCTTGGACAGAAAATATTTAAAAATCTTGTTAATAGGGGAAAGGACATTACAGACAGCAACTAGTAAAAACACTTCATCCCCCATAATATAATTTCTCTTTTCTTCACTTCCTTCCTTCTAAACTATTGTGAAAATTTGATATGTTCTCTTTCAGTTGGTAATTTCTGCATAAGCTAATGAATTTATCAATGCATACAAATGAGAACTTTGAACAATTACTCTAGAAAAGTAGAATGCATGTTTTCTATTTCATGGTTGTACTGGTTTTAAAAAGCAAGAGGAAGAAGTATTGTATCACACTCATGTTATAATTTCAGAGCTTTTATATGATCAAATTATCACCACCATTTACCCATGAATCCTATCAGCTGTTCCCTCATGATTTTGAAGAACTCAATTGCAAAACTACTCTTCCCCCACCCTAATATTTTAAACAAAGAAATACTTGTTCAAAATGTAATATTTTAAGCAGTGTGTACGCACTGGAGAATGATGGAGCAATTTACTTCCATTAAGATTTCTAGCCTTGATACATCATCACCAACATCTGGGATCATCCTACTGGACACACTCATTTTCCACCAAGACACATTTATGGATTTACTAGTTTTCTTTAAAAAAATGTATCTTTGGAACTGAGCACAGTATACCTAAGTAAATACTTAATTAGAAATATAAAGGAGAATTTAGGTGAAGTGCTGCTTTGTGGGGAGGGGATATTATGAAGAAATCTTTGGCAGTTATTTAGGTAGTTGGTATTGAAGGAAGAGATGTTTTAAGGGAATAATTAGAATTCATAAAATAAAAAACTTATTTTCTCAATCTTCCTAGCCACATTTTATACTCTTGGTAGCTACACATGGCTCCTATATCAACTACTGTCGCTGCTTGTTACCTAATGTATCAGCTGTATTGGACTGTAGAAGTAAAAAGCACTCATTATTTTTGGAAGTTATATTGGACAGCATTGTTCTATTAAATTTGGAGAGCAGTTAGGTTTGGACTGTCTGGAAGGCATTTTATTCCTGTTGACTTTTTGTATGTTTTTAGTCTTTAGAGCAGAAGGCTTTTGTCACTTTTAAGAAATACATTTCAAAGGAGAGTGAAGTCTGGTGTAACCAGGTATAATTTTCATTCTTACAGACAGCAACACAAACTGGAATAGAATGGCAGGGTCACACCAAAGGAAAGGAGAGGTCAGTAATCGAATCAGCTAGTGGTGTAAATGGAATTGCTTCAAAACCAACTTCTACTTGATGTCAAGGAAAAGCACTATGTACTCATTAAAATATGACATTATTGAAGAAATACAGTACATTTGAAACCCTTATTTAGGTTTTCTTTGCATTTATGTAAATATAACCAATCTTGATCACTATTAAACCATTTTGTTAATGTTGTTGTTGTTGTTGTTATGTGCCGTCGAGTCCTTTGCGACTCATAGTGACCCTATGCACAACAGCCCTAAACTCTGCTCTATCCTGCGTCAACCGCACCACCTCTGACACACCCATCCCGATTACCCCAGTCACCGAATCAATCCATCTCATAGAGGGTCTTCCCCTCCTGCGCTGTCCCTCC
>NW_006400329.1:91864-102396 GCF_000299155.1 Elephantulus edwardii | reverse complement strand
AGAGAAGCCAAAGCACAAGGAAGAATTCAAGATACTAAAGAGCTGAACAGAAGATTCCAAAAGGCTGCTCGGAATGACAAAGCAAAATTTTGTTAATAATAAAGTAAAAAATGCTATACAAGTTTTTTTATATATACACTTTTATGTTATACTGGGAACAAAAAGTATGGCCTTAGAAATCCTGTGTTCTACTCTGTCTTGTAGAGAGTTCATATGTGTTAAAATTTAACTAGAGTCAATGAGTTTTGATTTTTGGATTGGGGATGTATGCATATAATTAAAGAGAGATATTACTTTGGTTCTCCTTAACAAGTTAGTGACTGTCAAGTCAAAATAAACTCCTAATTGACTCTCCAATGGGTTTCTGAGCTGTAAGTTGCATAGGAGAAGACTGGTCATTTCTCTCTCTCGGGGTTGCTGGTGGATCCAAATGACCAGAGTTCAAAATACCTTTGAGTTAGTAGTACAACTCCCGAGGGACTATGCCTCCAGAGCTCCCCTCTTACTGAAACAGATGAAGTTAAATGTAATCTAAACTTGCACTCAAGATGAATATTTTCTGCACTCATTGGATATTCATTTTCACAGGAGAGTCACCTGTGAATCATGAACTACATTTTTCACCAATATAATAAGCAACCTCTATTTAATCCTAAACTACACTTTCCATCAATCTGGTAAAGACCATCTATAAAATCCTAAACTACATTTTACATCAGTTTGGTAGACAGCACTTTGAAAAAAGTACAAACCTTTATTGGTCACTTCCCAAGCAACTTCAAAAAGCAATAAATCCTCCACAGGAAGTTCTTCAGTTTCCCACTGAGGGAGGCCACTCAGGGAGGTCACAGATAGGGATCTGCCACGAAGCATTCTTCTTCTAGTCTTCTGAAATGGTTTTATTCCCTCTTTAAATGAACTGTAGTCCTAAGAGAGGTGCACGTGGACAGGGAGATGATCAGAGAGCTGGTAGGTAAGAGGTTATAGTAGCTTCTCTTGTAGGACGAATCAGCAGCGTCAAATCTCACGTGTTTCCTGGTGAGCTTGATAGAAAAAGGAATCCTTAGGCTTTCTAGGCAGATACTTAATCCTTTACCACTCAAATAACCCAGAGCAATTGCATGTAATATTCTCCAGTTGAGAGGTTAGGCAAGCACCTCCTGACTGGTGGAATGTCATAGGTCAAGCAAGATACAAGTTCAGCCCTTTACCCCTTGTCCTTTTGGCTAAAATACTAGACTCACATACCCATGCTTATTTCATCATTTTAAAAGTGATCAAATATTAGCAATTCCTCTCAAAAAGTTTGCATACTATTTTAAGTTATGTGCTGAATTGATCAGGGCATATATCTGTACTTTACATTTCTTTAAGTTTCTCTAAGTGTTTCTCTCTTTTACCTTCATTTAAAGCTTTTTAAAAGGTTTCTTTTTACTCTAATTTGCACATTGAATTTTGTTAATAAACATAGGTTTTGGTTTCCCTTTTCTTAATTATCTTTTAAAATATTTTCCCGTGTTGTCCATAGAGGACCCTCTAGTAGGTGTTTTGAATTGATGAGAATTACAGCAGACTTTTCAGAGTAATGTGTGCATAGAACTATCTTAGAGGGTTTTCATTAACTTTTTAACCATTTCCTACATAGGAATTCTGGTGGCTTAGTGGTAAGAAGTTGTGCCACCAACCTAAAGGCAGACAGTTCAGATCCACCACCATGAGGAAAAAAAGAGAGGCAATTTCTTTCCAAAAGAGTTAAACTCTCCCACTGAAGGGTTTTCATAGCAATGACATTAACAACAACACAGTTAACTTTAGCCTGTTTTCATAGCTTCTTGTTGTGTGCCTTCGAGTAGTAACTGACCCATAGCTGACCCTCCACCAGGTTTCACACAAGATAAGATTGCCCATCCTTCTCCCACAAACCTGCTGGTGGATTTGAACCACATGCCTTTGGGATTGTAGCACAGTTTCTTACCATGAGGCCACCAAAGCTCCGTTATTTTAAGTAGAGAGCATTTATTTTAGTCATTCATAATGTCTCCATAATATTAAAATAAATATTAATGGCAAATGTTTCCAAAACATTGAAATAACATTTTAACATGACTATTGTTTTCTGAAACATTAGTTCCTTATAATTTATTCTCAATTACAGCCTCAGTAGACAAGGCTATGCAAAACTACTGTCTTGCTGATTTGGTTTCTACTTATAAAAGATTAGGTAAAAGACCACAGAAGTGTCCAAGCATAAATTAGTGGCAACTGTCATAGTATTTGAAAATGTAACTAGTAAATACTGTCATTAATTGTTTTTGGTCAAACATTCTCCTAAGTGGTATAGCACTGGTCTGTCCATTTGCTGTACAGAGGTAACTCATGGTTGCTGTGATGCTAAACACTGTGTCACTGATATGCCAAATGTGATAATGGTTACTCATGGTGGACAGTATTTGGTGGAGCTCCATGATTAAAACAAGCTTGGAAGCAGAAGTGGCATCCATTTCCAAAATAGCTTGTCTCCAGAAACTCTATAAACTTGGAGAAACGATGAAAGTTATACAAGTGTTCAGGTCTTTCATTCATAGGGTCTCTATGAGTCGCCTATGACTCAACAGCACTTAACAACAACCACAACAAAACACATTTATGCTAGGGTTCAAATAAATATTGAGACCTATGGTGTTTGGTGGTTTTTTGGGTATCCCCCCATTTCCGTATATGTAAATATCTATTTTTTTAAAAAAAACAATTTATACTAGTTTATTTACAAAATTCAGATACATTGTTTTTCAGGCCAGATTCTTCCAATTTCCTTCAGCCCCCCCCCCATCAAATTGTACAAATTCATTATTAACACACACACACACACACACACACACATCCTGGGGGGGGAGGAAGGGACTTTTAGTGGTAAGTGTAGTATACCAAATACTCAAATAACATATGAATTTATCATTTCTAAAAACATGTACATTATAATGAACATACCAGAGTGTGCTGGACCCTTGCTTTTACTGTGGGTAGAGGTACTACATGTCTGGGTCCCAGGTTGTGCTGTTCCTGCTCGATTTATACTCCTGTATAATTTTCTATAGGAGAGTTCATCACCATCACTATCACGTAAAGATGGTGTCTGAGGCCTAAAACGCCGCCATCTACATGATTTGATATTGACTGGTAGTCTCACTTTTCATGACTTAGCACAAGTAAAATTTTATTCTTTCTATTATATCAATAAACTTATGTCAACCAAGAGAATTAAGTACACCCTCCATAAAGAAGCAACACATTTTATTCTACATTTGTCTGCAAAATAAATTTAAGTCCATATTTCAAGATGCATTCATTGGAGTTGAGAAAAAGATCTCATGACTAATAAAAAATTAATTTCTAAAATCATAAAGGTATAAGCCTAAATTATTAAAATTACTATCTCCTGTATAAAAAAATCAAAAGACTAATTGCATTAGGTAAATCTTCTGTCAGGGACCTTTCCAGAGTACTTAGAAGCAACAATATCATCTAGAGACTAAAATGTGTCTGATCCTATCCATGGTCTTGGCAATTACTTGCTATGCATCAGAGAGCTGGATAATGACTAAGGATGACAGCAGAAGAATTGATGCCTTTGAGTTGTGGTGCTGGAGAAGAGCCTTCAACATACATGGACTGCCAAGAAAACAAATAGGTCTGCTTTGGAGTGAGTTAAATCAAGTTTCTTGTTGGAGATTAGGATTTTGAAGCTCTGCCTTATATTCTTTGGACATGTGGCCAGGAGCGGCCAATTCTTGGAGAAGGATATCATGCTCAGAAGGGTGGAGGGACTGTTCAGGAGAAGAAAACCCTAAATGAGATGGATTGACACAATATCTAGGGCAATGGAGGTAGGTTTGTTTGAGTCAATGAGACTGGCTCAGGACAGGGCAGGCTTCAGAGATATTGCACATACAGTCTCATGGATCACAGGCGACTTGATTGTACATAACAGCAATAACAACATCTCTTTTATAAACAATTTGCTTGGGCTGGCATGACCTCTTTGGGTCCTGAAAAATCCAAAACCCAAATAAAACTGAACAGAGGCTTAATGATAAAGAGAATGAAATGAAAGAGTAACATTACAGTTTCAAGTTTGTGGCTCTATTCAGATTGGTTCTTCCAGGATTGAACAAACCCCAGGATAACGGATTCACGTTATCCAAACACCACCATCTCAAATTCAACTCATTGGAAATAACTCATAGCTGATTGTCCAGAGGATGTAAGTCAGAGCCTGTAAATCACATGAGAGGAAATTGTCCATATATCATAATGCTGATTAATTCATTACAATATGTGCCATGTACCAACTATATTCCTTTTTAGTGTGGACAGGTGCTTGATTATGAGTTATCCAGATTGCCACTTCTCAGTTACATACTCTTAAGACAATTTCTTTTCTAAGTTTTCATTTTCTTAATAAAATGAGAATGTGATGCTATAACTTTGTGCCTGATATTATACTTTCCTTTATATTATAAACTATTATAAACCTTTATAATATATTATCCTTTGTAATTTTCAGTCTTATGAAATATGGTGTTTAACAAACACTTCCTCTATCAGAGAGAATTGAAAAGCAGGTTTACTTTTCTATAATTTAAAAAATACACAATTTGTATCTGTTATTTGTTCAAATAATAAAGACTATAAAACACTTTTTGAAAACTCACCTTAAAATAATGGAAATACTATAGAGTTTGCTCCATGAAAATAAAGAATTGATAAAGTAATGATTTATGATTCAGTCTATTTTGACAAATGTCTATATAAACTTTTGCCTTTGAACGAAGTACGTATAAGCACAAGACTGGAAGAGATGTGAAAAACTAAGGCTAATTGCTAAAATTTAAACAGATTGTTTCATGATTGTTCACACATTTCCACCCATTAATGTGATGTTTTGAAATTCCTGGTTCTTAGGCTTTTTATTTCAATATTGACACCCTCAACAACATCTCCTTACTTTAAAACTCCTCCTAGCAAATTTTCAGGGAGCACTGGTGGCCTTGTGACAAGAAGCTGTGCTGCAAACCTGAAGGCACATAGTTTGACTCCATCAGCTGCTACATTGGAAAGGCATGGGCAATGTCCTCCAGTGTGATTCATGGAAAACCTCCTGCAGAGTCAGCTATGGATCAGTTCTGACTGAATAGTACACAACAATAACAACAACTGAAAACTTATGTGATTATTTTGATTCTAGTATTCCCAGTTAGAAGATATCTTTCCAAATTCTTTGGGGGTTTTTTTGGCCTTGTTGTTGTTATGTACCATCAAGTCACCTACAAACTCATAGCAACCCTATGTACAGCAGCTCTGAAGCCTGTCCTGTCCCGAGCCAGTCTCACTCATTTCAACACACCTACCCCCCAATGCCTCAGTTACTGTATCAATCCATCTCATCAGGGGTCTTCCTCTCCTGCACTGACCCTCCACCCTTCAGAGCATGATGTCCTTCTGCAAGGATCGGTCTCTCCTGGCCACATGCCCAAAGTATGTGAGACAGAACTTCAAAATACTAGCCTTCAAGGGGAAACTTGGTTTCACCCCCTCTAAAACAGATTTATTTGTTTTCTTGGCAGTCCATGGTATGTTTAAGACTCTTTTCCAGCACCACAA
This sequence comes from Elephantulus edwardii, assembly GCF_000299155.1. Classification (NCBI taxonomy): domain Eukaryota; kingdom Metazoa; phylum Chordata; class Mammalia; order Macroscelidea; family Macroscelididae; genus Elephantulus; species Elephantulus edwardii. The sequence goes on along the minus strand of NW_006400329.1, from coordinate 96,735 downwards.
CTCAAAGGCATCAATTCTTCTGTCATCCTTAGTCATTGTTCAGCTCTCAGATGCCTTGCAAGTAATTGCAAAAATTATGGCATGGATTAGGCATACCTTAGTCTCTAGACTGATAACATTGCTTTTCAGTACTCTGGAGAGGTATTTGGCAGCAGATTTTCTCAATGCAATTTGTCTTTTGATATGCTGACTGCTGGTGCCAAGAGTGTTGATTGTGGAGTCAGGAAAGCTGTTGTTAACAACCTCAATTTCTCTTCCACCTATCACGTTGCTCCAGTTGGCTCAGTGGTGAGAATCTTTGTTTTCCTGATGTTGAGCTTCAATACATGTTTGGAGACAACAGTCCTTGACCTTCTACAGCAAATGCTTCAGGTCTTATTCAGTTTCAGCAAGCAAGGTTGTGTCATCTGCATATTCTATGTTGCGGATGAGTCTTCCTCCAATCGTCATGCCACATTCCTCCTCATAAAGCCCTGCTTCCCAATGATCTGTTTTGCATGTTGTTGTTGTTATGTGCCATCAAGTTGCCTGCAGCTCATACCAACCCTAATGTACAGCAGCCCTAAACCCTGCTCTATCCTGCACCAATCTTATTTTCTCAAAACACCTATCCACATTACCCCAGTGACTGAATCAATCCATCTCATAAAGGGTCTTCCTCTCCTGCAGTGTCCCTCCACCCTCCCAAGCATGAGATCCCTCTCCAAGGACTGATCCTGCTTTGCAACATATCCAAAGTATATCAGACAAAGCTTCCGAATCCTTGCCTCCAAGGAGCAGCCTGGTTTCACCCTTTCTAGGTAGGATGAACTTGTTTGTGTTCTCCCAGCAGTCCATGGCATATTCAATACTCTCCTTCAGCACCACAGCTCGAAGCCATCAACTCTCCTTCTATCATCCTTAGTCATTATCCAGCTCTCTGATGCATAGCAAATAAATGGAAAGACCATGGCCTGTATCAGATGCACCTTAATCTCCAGACCAACATTGTTGCTATTCAGTACTTTGGAGAGGTCTCTGACAGCAGACTTTTCCAATACAATTTGTCTTTCAATTTCCTAGCTTTTAGTACCAAGAGTTTTGATTGTAGAGCCAAGCAAACTGAAGCAGTCAACAATATCAATCCCTTCATCATCTATCATGATGCTGCCAATTCGCCCAGTGGTGAGAATCTTTGTTTTCTTGATGTTGAGCTTCAATCCATATTGAAAGCTGCAGTCCTTGACCTTCTGTAGCAAGTGCTTCAGGTCCTCCTTAGATTTAGCAAGCAGGGTTGTGTCATCTGCATAAGACAGATGGGTGTACCTCCAATCCTGATGCCATATTTCTCCTCATAGAGCCCAGCCTCCTGGATAATCTGTCCTGCATATAGATTGAAAAGATATGAAGATAGGACACACCCTTGACACACACCTTTCCTGATTTTGAACCATGCAGTGTTTCCTTGCTCTGTTCTGATGACCGCCTCCTGGTCCAAGAATAGGTTTTGCAAAAGCACAATTAAGTGTTCTGGAATTCCCATTTTTCTCAGAGTCAGTCACAGTTTGTTGTTATTCATACAGAATGAAAATGTATGGATGAATCCCTGATGCACTCCTTTCCTGATTTTGAACCATGCAGTATTTCCCTGCTCTCTTCTGAGGACTGCTTCCTGGTCAGGTTTTACACAAGCACAATCAAGTATTCTGAGATTCCCATTCTCCTCAAGGTTAACCACAATTTAACCACACAGTCAAATGCCTTTTTATATAGTCAAAGCACACTTAGAGTAGACTAACAGATATGGTAACTGAGGATGAGCGTGAGCCTTCAAATTTGGAAACACAAAGGAGGAGGAACAGTTGTAAGAAGAAATTAACTATTGGTATCAGGAATGTGAGAAGCATGAGTGTAGGAAAACTGTCGAATACTTGGAACATATCCTGAGAATATAAGAACTGAGGCACAAACTGATATTTGTACACCAATGTTCATAGAAGCATTATTCACCATCACAAGAACATGGAAACAGCCCAAATGTCCAAAAATAAACCAATTGATTGCACACAAAGAAATAGTGTGTAGTGTGCAGGAACAATGGTTTTGTAAATTATGACCTAACTTGGGAGAGACTGGAGAACATTACGCTGAGTGAACTAACTCAGTCCCACAAAGATAAATATTGTATGAAATCATTATTGTAGAATGAGTATAAAGATCCAAGAGCGATAGGAGAGGCTGGAAGCAGAGGGATGTGGATATGCAGAGGGAGGGGGGATTAATCATGGGGTTGTACAATTTGATAGGTGGGGGTGGTGAGGGAAATGGAAAGAATTTGTTCAAATTTATATTCAAATTTTGCAAATAAACTAGTAGAAAAAAAAAAAAGAACCAACTCTATGGCAGAGGGTTCGGTTTGCTTTCTTTGGAACACACACACGATTGAGTAAGAAATGAAAAGATTCACACGGAAAGGTTAGGCAAAGTATAGAATTACCATAAATTCAGAATCTGGTGAGGAAAGTAGAGAAGGAGACACAGGGGATTTGCAAGAAAAGCAGTCAACATTCTCTTTTTAACTAAATGAACTCGTGTCAGTTTCTTTATACTCTCTGATGCTTTGCCAGACTCATGACCAGTAATGCCATGTTGAGGTCAATTTTTCCCATTAGAAAATGCTGGCCTAGAGTTAGTCTAGAGTTAGGGAGCTCTTTTGGCCTAGTGGCAAGAAGCTGCACTGCAATCCTGAAATCACACGGTTCGAATCCACCAGCTGCTCTGCTGGAGAAGAATGGGTCATCTCTTCCCATGCAATTAACTACCTCTGAAAACCTGCTGGAGGTTCAGCTATGGGTTGGATCTGACTCAATGGTAAACAACAACAACAACACAATTAGCTTCAGACATAGAAGGAATTTGACCTTTCTTTGGTTTCCTATTTCACCCAAAGAAAGAACCCCATGAGAAAACACTGGAGCCACATTTTCAAGGACTCAGCAGATACCATGGTTTTTCTTCTATGCTTTATCCTCAGTGGAGGCCCAGGATGAAACACATGATTGGATTTTGAACATGCCCAGCGTTCCTTAGAAGAAAGATTTAGTGATCTAACTCCTAAAACTAAGCCTTCGAAATATAAATGAAGCACTTTTCCTCTCTGATACTCATAGTCACCATGATTTTGTGCTTCTTTTCAGCAATAGGTTGTCTCTGGTGGATCAAATGAGCATTCTTCTCAGTGGTGAAAAGTAGAGAATAAACACAGAGCTTTGGAAAGCATGCCAAAGACATTTTGGAAGCTATTTTCTGGATGACTGAGATTTTGGAAGACACTGAAAAAGAGTATAATCAACTCTATGCTCTTTCAACAATGAACTGATGAAAATATGCTGAGTGAAATATCTCAGTCACAAAAAGACAGATACTGCATAGGACCACTGTTATAAAGTAGGCCTGACATGAGGGTTTGGGAGGCGAATAGGTTAAGTGTTGGACAGATAATGAACATTGCACTGGAAAAAATGAAGGAAAGAACTATTTAAAAGTAATATATAATTAGGCATTATATGTACAACAATAGCTCAGAATAAGAGGTACATTGCAAAGAGGACTGGGGGGAGGAGAGGAGGGTGGTAATTGTGCAACAATGAATGAATATTTAATAAAACAAAAAAGTGAACTGGGAGAGGGAGAAGGGAAGGAGAAGGGAGAGAGAGAAGGGGATGAGATAAATGAACGAAAAACTAACCTTTTGGTAAACTATCATTAAAATAACAATAAAAATTAAAAACATTATTAAAAAAGAAAGAAATGGAAAGCATGAATATTGACATATTAGGTATTAGCAAAATGAGATGGATTGGCATGGAACATTTTTAATCAGATGACCGCATGATCTACTATGCCAGAGATGAAAAGGTGAAAAAAGACAGGGTCTCTTTCATAGTTAAAAAGACTTTTTCAAGATCCATCTTGAAATGCAACATTGTGAGTGACAGGACAATATCCATACACATACAAGGAAGATCTGTTAATACGACTAGAGCCAAAGAAGAGGAAATAGATGATTTCTATCAATTGTTGCAGTCAGAAATTGATTGAAGATGTCACCAAGATTCATTAATCACAATGGAATGCAAAAGTTGGGAACCAGGAGGAAGGATCAGTAGTGGGAAAATATGGACTTAGTGACAGAAATGAGGCAGGAGATGGAATGATAGAATTCTGTACAATCAATGATTTGTTCATAGCAAATACCTTTTATAAGAAACACAAATGCAGGCTATACACCTGGAGTTCACCTCATGGGATGCACAGGAATCAGATCTATTACATCTGTGTGAGGAATCACTGGAAAAGTTCAATAACAGCAGTAAAAACTAGACCAGGTGCTGATTGCGGAACAGACCATCAACTGCCCCTATGCAAGTTCAAATTAAAGCTAAAGAAGGTTAAATAATATACACTGGAATAAAAATTTGATCTTGAGTCTATCCCCCCTGAATTTAAAAACCAACTCAGAAATAGGTTTGAGACCTTGAATAACAAATAAGCTGTGAGAAGATATCAAGAATATTGTTCATGAAGAGTGTAAAACTTTAAAACAACTATGAGATATCATCTCACCCCAGTCAAAATTGCAAAATTTAACAGAACAGCAAGCAACAAATGCTGGCAAAGTTGTGGAGAAACTGGAACCCTTATTCACTGTTGGTGAGAGTGTAAAATGGTGCAACCACTGTGGAAAGCGGTATGGCACTTTCTCAAAAAGTTGCAAATAGAGAGATACCATCTGACCCAGCAATTCCACTACTGGGAATATACCCCAAAGAGACCATAACTGACATCCAAGCAGATATATGCACACCCATGTTTATTGCAGCTTTGTTCAC
>NW_006400329.1:73808-89906 GCF_000299155.1 Elephantulus edwardii | reverse complement strand
TAATAAAATTTAATAATAATAAGAGTGCAAAACTCAATAAAAAGAAGGAAGATGAAGAAAAGACCAAAATGGATGACAAAAACCCCCCTCTGAACATTGCACTAGAGTGCTGAGAAGCCAAAGCAGAAGGAGGAAATCAAGAAGCTAAGTTGCTGAATGGAAGATTTCAAAGGGCAGCTTGGGAAGACAAGTCAAAAATATTATAAAGAAATGTGCAAGGAGTTGGAGACAGAAAATCAAAAGGGCTGAACCCGCTCAATGTTTCTTAAGCAGAAGGAACTAAGGAACAAATTTAAGCCACGAATTGCAATGCTTAAGGATTTTATGGGCAGAATATTGAATGTTTTTTAGTAGTCAATACAATTTTTCAAATTATCTCATGTGTTTATACAGGCGAAATAAATGGAATCATGAAACAGGCCTATGATACATATCTTTACCCATGCCATTCAGATAGATTCCTTTCTTTCAGATGTATATGTGAAGGCAAGCAATCATGTAGGTAACAAGATTTGAAAGGGCATCAAGAAAGTTTTCTCCTTCCTTTATCCCTGATTATTTGCATCTAAGATTTGTGCCAAAAACAAACTGATAAGTGAGGAGCAGGAACAGATGAGCTGCCCACAGAGAAAGTAAGGTTGAGTGCTCTCTGAGATGGGGTGCCTTAAAGTCTTTGATCCTACATTTTTCACCCCAATCAATCTTCTTTTATTCAATAAAAAGAAATGAGAGCACTCAGGAAAACTTGTACTTGACTGTGCCTTTATAAGCAACCAACAGAGGTCACTAGACTCTAGAAAACGACACATTTGCTTAGACATTTGTGAATCTTCTTAACATCTATAGAGCCCCCAAGGCCTGATTAGTGGCACCCGCAAATCCAGAATGATTCAGTCAAATATTTATAGGCTGTCTACTATGTACCAGCACTATTCTAGAATATAAGAATATTTTTCCATTATAAGTAGACAAGTGCCTGTCTTAAAGTGGGCAAATACTTAGTAAGCTTGTAAAGAAAGAAGCAAATTGCTGGTTTAGTGGCAAGGAGTTGTGCTGCCAACCCGAAGGCATGCTGTTCCAATTCTTCAGCTGCTTTGCAGAAGAAAGATGGTCAATCTCTTTCTGTGCGACTTTAATGTCTCTGAAAACCCTAAGGAGGGCCAGGTGGTTCCAACTTGACCATACATAACAACAACAACAACAAAAACTTTTCATTGTTGGGGCTGTCAATATTTTGAAGAAAAAAAATGATATTGTTAATGTTAATGTTAGTGTCAATGTTAACCTCTCTGAGGAAGAGTTATGAAAGTTGAGACACAAATGCTGGGGAAAAGGCAGTATTTTAATCTGGAAGGAGCAGGAAGAAGAATCATGTATCTGAAGTTCAAAGCGCAATGAGTGATGGGAGAATTGGAGGGGATGAGGAATACAGGGAACAGGCTATAGAGAAGCAGCTGAAAGCTTGAATTTTATCTGAATTGAGATTGAAAATCCCTGCAAAGTTTTATGCAAGGGGAGTATGAAGAATTGCTTTATGCTGTGAAAATTTTTCTTATTTGACTGCATGAAAAAAGGTAGGTACTAGAACAGAGGAGAGACTGCTGTTACGAGGTTGGCATATTTGCCCCATATTCCAGTATGTAAAATGTAATAATTTCTGATAGTAAGCTTCTATTAAAGTTTTATAAAAGAGTCAATGAAAGGCAACTTATTTAGCATGCAGTCTTGTTTTTAAGGTTATTTTCTTTTTGATGTGGCATCCTTAGACAGTTCATGCTTATGCTCTCATCTGTGCACTACATACCCTTTGTGTAATATGGTGGCTATAAGAATTTAAGGTACTATATTAGGTACTTTGGTCATGGATCTTTCTCTCATGAAGTTGACATTCTAGTGTGAAAATCGGGCAATGGATGAACGGCTAAAGAAACTGTGGTACTCACACAACTGAGTAATAAAAAGCTGTGCTGCAGTCCCAAAGGCACACGATTTGAATCCACCAGTTGTCCCCCAGGAGAAAGGTAGAAATTGGATTTACTGCCCCTGAAGACATGCTGGAGGGCCAGCTATAAGTCAGTTCCAACTCGACTGCACGCAACAACAAAAACAAAACAGGGATTTGTGAAGTACTGCACAATATGAATGGATATAGAGTGAATTATGCTGAGAGACATAATTCAGAGTAATCATTGGGTCTTTTTCTCTCTTGCTTGCTTTTACTGCCATGGACTTGGAATCAATTCATAGCTGATCCTCTAGTGAGTTTCCGAGGCTATAAGTCACACAGGTGTGAGATCACTAGTAACTTTCTAGGTAAGGAATGGTTTACACACTGACAGAATCAGCCTAAGAGAGAGAAAGGAAGGGAGGGAGAGGAGAGCTAAAACAATAAATAGGTAAGGTAAGTGGAGGGAAAGGCAACATACAATGAAGACTGAGGTAGACATGGTAATTAATAACATTAACAAATTTTATAAAACAAAACATCTGTGAATAACTGAAAGAAAAGACAATATTATTTGTAAACTTTCACTCAAGTGAAATGAAGAAAAACCAAAGAAAGGTTTGTTGGCAAAGACTATTGAGTATACCAAACCAAACCAAAAGTAGCAGAAGAATGGTGAGAAAATTGCTATAAAGCATTTAACAGGTAACTATAATTTCCCCAATCTAAAATGTTAAGTGAACTAAGTCGGTCCCACAGGGATAATTATTGTATAAGACCTTTATTGTAGAACAAGTATAAGAATCCAGGAGGGGGTGGGAGAGGCTGGAAGCAAAGGGATGTGGATGTGCAGGGGGAAGAGGGGATTAATCATTGGGTTGTACAATTTGATGGGTGGGGAGTGAGAGAAAATGAAAGAATTTGTTCAAATTTGTATTGGAATTTTGTAAATAAACTAATGAAAATTAAAAAACCCCTACAATGTAAATGAAAAAAAAAATATAAACGAAAGACTATATAGAACACAAAGTACATGCATGAAACACAATGTATATGAACAATAAGAATATGAATTTTTTGAAAAAGAAAATTAAACAACAAAAAAATTGTTCCTCAGGCCAAAAAAACAACAACAACCAAAAAGGGAGCTCTGGTAGCCTGGTGCTATGGAATTGCACTGGAAACTCAAAGGCAGGAGTTTTGTATCCACTACCCACTCAACAGGAGAAAGACAATCTCCTCCTACGCAGTTTAAAGCCTCTGAAAACTTGCGTAAGGGTCAACTATTGGACATAACAACAGTAACAGTAAAATGCTATGAAGAATCTCTCTGATAGAATGTCACTTTCAACTGAAACTAAAGGCACATATTTGGAGAAAATTAAGGACAGATAAAGGTTTTAGGCAGAGAAGCTAGTACTTTTAGACTTGTAGATGAAGTTTTGTTTATTCTGGGTCTCTTGTCTCTCCAGATAAATTTTCAAGTCCTGGAATGTCTTGCACCCATTCCCCTTCCATGCAGCCGAGGGCAGCCTCAGGTAGCTGCAGGTCTGTGATGAACAAGAAAAACTTGTTCACGGGCCTGTCCCTTCTGGGATTTCGGGTGATGGAAGCCAGATGTGACCTGTCCATGTCCTGCTGTTGGCAGCTGGACTCCAATCCCAGCCCCAGCCAGACAAGAAGGCTGAGGAAGACCTTTAACTACAGGGCAAGAGAGACAAAGACAAGGTCAGTTTTAATGTCAGAACAGGGAGAGAAGAAATAAGATCAAAGTTGGCTTTTCTTCATTGAATTCACAAAGGGAAAAGAATTTGGAATTTTTTTTAAAAAATGAATCAGAAAGGCATCAAATTAGACTATGCTTGTATGTATTTCCTCCTCCATAGATGTGTTATTAAAAAAATTTTAGCTACAACATCTAGCTGGTTAATAGTTTTCTCTTGTTTGTGTAATTTTAAAAAAATAGAGTAGAATATATTGATGTTATAACACAGTCATAGTAAGTTTTTTAAAAAAAATCTTATCTTCCACAATATTAGTACTCATTTCTCTTACAGCAATTAGAAGGGAAGTATGACACATCCACATATACTGTGACTGGACTACAGTTGTTCCTGCAACACTGAAATAGTTATCAAAGAATACTATGAGAATCCGAAGAAAGGTTTGTTGGCAAAGACTATTGAGTATACCATCAACTGCTAGAAGAACAAATGTATCTTCTTTACAGGAACTATAGCCAGAATACGTCTTAGAGGCAAGGATGAGGAAATTGTATCTCACCTACTTTAGATATGTTGTTAGGAGATGCCAATCTCTGGAAAAGAATATCACGCTTAACAAAGCAGAGAGGTTTGTTTTCTGTTTTACTGTCTTCTTCGCCATTGATTCAACTATACTTCTTTGTCCTTTTAGTATTCTATCTAGTTCTGAAATGCTAGTGTTAGCCCTTGCTGGTCTCCAGCTACCTTAACTGTAGACACAGCTGTGAAACTAAGAAAGAGAAGAGAGCGAGCTTGTTACACTGTAGAGAGACTGTGGTGAGACTATGAAGGGAGTGTGAAGACGCTGTGGCATGGTGTAGCCTGAGGAACACTGGACGTGAATTCACAGTTAAGGTTTTGCTCGCTGAATGACTGAAGGGAAAGCTGATAGCTGAAATACTGTAAGGAAAAAAACTTGTGATTGAGGAGGCCTCAGGTTTATTTGTGCTGCTGAATTGCTCAAGATAAAGTTTGCTGGACTACTGAGCAAATCAGTGACTTTTTGCATTTGTGCTGTTGAGCTGAACCTGGACTTTCTCTAATTGGGGGATTGTACCTCGTTAATCTAGCCTGGGACTAATGGAAATAAACCTGGATTTACATTGTGTGATATTCTTTGCCTTCCCCCACCACCCAACTTATTTCCCTAATAACCCCCAAAACTGTGACTAACATCTGTGAGTCAGTTTGCAATAAACATTGGGCACAATGTTTGTAAGAAATAGATGCAGGACATATGGGTGGCATATCTGACTATATAGCTAATTGTTTGGTACTTTGGGTATTACTGATGGGGAGAGTTCCCCTTTATGAAGCGGATACAAGTCAGACTCAGCCATCTCTCATGTTGTATCTGCTCCTTTTACATATGGCTTCTGTTATTTAATAATTTTTCAATTTATTGTTTTCCTAAATTATTTTATATTTTTGCTTTTGTTTTCCTTTATTTTTGTTTGTTTTTATTGATCTCCTCACTTATGGTCATCTAGCTAGTTCTGACTCGTATCAACCTTCTCTCTGGTTTCTGGGAAGCTCTGATGGCTTAGTGATAAGGGATTGCATTGCCAACTCAAAGACATGAGATTTCAATCCACTAGTTACTCCTTGGGAGACAGATGGACAGTTTCCTCCCATGGGATTTACTGCCTCTGAAAACCCACTAGAGGGTCAGCTATGAATCAGGTTTTACTCATAACAGCAACATTTGGTTTGGCCATGTAAATATCCAAATATTTTCCTCTGTGAAAAGTCTTTCCGTGTCTTTTATCTGTTTTGTGATTGTGTGATCAATCTTTTTCTTGCGGAGGCCCTGTAGGATTCTGTGAAATTTCGATATGAGACCCTTGTCTGAAATGGTATTGCCAAATGTTTTTTTCGGTCAGTAGGTTTTCTTTTCACCCCGTTTGAAAAAGTTTTTCATGTACACAGGGATTAAATTTTTAGAAGGTCTTATTCATCAATTTTATCCTACTCAGGTTTGTTTATTAAGAAGTTCAAAAGGGAAATTGTCAAGTTTATTTGGAGAGGAAAGAGACCCCAAATAAGCAAAACATTTCTGGGAAACAAAGATGAAGTGAGAGACATAGCACTCCCTGACCTCAAATGCTCCTACACAGATGTAGTAAACAAAACAGCATGATACTGATATGATGACAGGCACATAAACCAATGGAACAGAATTGAGAACCCAGAAATGGACTCATCTATCTATGCTCACTGATATTTGACAAGGAAATAAAACCTATCAAATGGGGAAATTACAATCTTGTCAACAAATGGTGCCAGCAAAACTGGACTGCTACCTGCAAAAAACCGAAACAGGATCCACATCGCACACCACACACAAAAATCAACTCAAAGTGGATAAGAGACCTGGGAGTAAAGCCCAAAACCATAAAATTCAGAAAAGACAAAGTGGGCTCAGGCTTAGACGGCCTAGTCTACAGTATAAACAGACTGCTGTTTACAGCCTTTGCCTTTCTTTTAGGTGGACTTTTTTTTTAGGTGACCTATAAGGTATTTTTTCTTTTATTATTAATTTTATTGAAAGTTTACAGAGACTTTGGATTTTCATTCACTCATTGTTGTATATAAAGACATTTTTAATCTCATTGAGCAAGCCATAAGTAATTTAAAACCCAAGCATTTCAATTTCTCCCACAGGTTTGCACAGTTTGGTGGGTGCAGGGAGGGGAGGAAGTAAACGGGAAGGACCTGGGCTAAAAGACAGAGTAATGAAGAGCAAAGTCAAATGGTGATTAATTTTATAAAACAGGAAGCATGAGAAGGATTGTATGAAATACAAGGTGAATTAAGAATAGTGTGAAGCACAATGTATACAAACTTTGTAAGCAAACCAATTTAAAAAAAAAAAAAAAGTGGTGGTGGTGTAAATCAGTTTCCCAAAGGATTCATTCTAAACTTACTTCTATCTCACTAGAATACATTAAATAGATAAAACTTCGGAGAGTCAGATCTCTTTGGTTTTTCTTCATCCACAGTCAATTTATTTGATTTGACAATTATTACTCACTGATGTCTAGTAAAGTAGTGGATGCTTTCTTTCTATTACTACATAGTTGGTCCTCACAAAACACTTGTGAGGAAAACACTGTCATAATGATCATTTTATAGGCACTGAAACTGAGGCTCGAAAGGTTAAAGGACTTCTTCAGAGTTACACAGTCATGGTATCAAAGGCATCATTCCCATCAGGAAGTCTAGCTGTAGAATCTTCACTTCTAACCAGTATGAGTAATTGCTTGTTGCTCTCAAAGTATTTTTAAAAGTCAGCTTTGCAGGAGATGAAATTTATCTTTTAAAGCATTTGGGGACTCAGATATATATTTTTATATGTATAATGCAAATGACCTTGCTATTTATGTTGTGGATTAAGACAGCTAAGGAAAACATCTAGAAGCTATTTAATTTTAAGATGTAAAAATAGTTTATAAAAATATAACATATTAAAATTAATATACAGAATAAAACATGTCTTCTTATATAGCCATATAGATATTGTAGAAATATAACATTTGTGTATAAAATTGTTTTCAACATACTTTTACCCTCCTGTTAAATGGAATTCAACTAATATTATTACAAGTCTGTTTGTGTTAAGCATTGTGCTAGAACTCATCATTTTCCTCACCCCTCCTGCCCCCACACACTATTATTAGAGGTAGAACAAAGCATAATAAATCTTCAACTTTTAAATAGGTAGAACATGATGTCTCTTTGAAAAGTCCTTAGCTAATAGAGATATATTTGTTATTTATATCACCTCCTAAAAATATCATGTGTAGTGGTCTTAGAATTATGCAGCTGATAGAAATGTTTATGGGCATCTTCAGCATGAACTGAAAACACCAGCTGCTGCGTATCAGGTGGGAGTCACAATTTCCCAGGAGCCATCTAGTTCCACATTGTTAAGGTTGCTTGGCAACCTCCCTGTTTAGTAATGTGGGTGGCCAAATACCGGGTCAGTAGAGCAAACAAAAGATAATCTAGGAAGAGAGCTGTTACCACCTTCTGACAGATTTTTTTTTCAACTTAGGGAGAAGTTTTCTACATTATTTTAAATTGCTCGCAATTATAAGTTATGCATCAGAAAGCTGGACAATGAGGGATCATAGGAGGAGAATTGATGTCTTTGCGCTGGAGAAGAGTATTGGATATACCATGGACTGCTAAGAAAACAGACAGGCTCGTCCTAGAGAGAGTGAAACTACGCTGCTCCTTGGAGGCAAGGATTCTGAAGCTCGGCCTGACATACTTTTTGAGCATGTTTCAAGGAGGGACCAGTCCTTGGAAAAGGATATTATGCTTGGGAGGGTGACAGGACAGAGAAGAAGGGGAAGTCCCTCTATGAGTTGGATTGACTCAGTGACTAGGTGAATGGGGTAGGGGTGTCGGAAACAATAAGGTTGGCTCAGGATTGAGCAGAGTTCAGAGCCGTTGTACTGTTGTACATAGAGTAGCTATGAGTCCAGTGATTTGATGGCACATAACAGCAAACAACAACAATTTGAAAATATTTCTTAGAAAGTTCTTTTTACCCTAAATTCATCTCAAAATATATACACCCTTTCCTATGGCTGCTTCCTAGAAAGAAAATATCTTGGTTGTTTGTTTGTTGGGTTTTTTTTAAAAAAATTAGATTATATGCTAAGGATGTAAGAATTTGTTGTTCCCAATTAAATCAACTGGCTTACCATTGCAAATAAAGTCTGTGCCCTTTATTGTTATCTAAGCACAAAGTGGCACCAAGTATTTAAATAGAATGGTGACTCTTCCACAACATTTTCCCACCACCACTATGTCCCAAGCAAATAACTAAGAGCAAACAAACTCAGATTACCCCAAAATACATTATTTACTCAGAAATATCTTCCTCCAATCCTAATATTCATTCTTCTTCATGTAGTCCTTCTTCTCTAATTATTTGCTTGACATACAAATTGAATAGGTATGGAGAAAGGATACAACCCTGATAAGCACCTTTCCAGATTTTAAACTACCCAATGTTGCCTTGTTTTGTTCAGACAACCGTTTCTTGGTCTCTAAATGGGTTTCATATTAGCACAATCAAGTGTTCTGGAACCCCCATTCTTTTAATTTAGCCATGATTTGTTATAACCCTCACAACCACATGCCTTTGCTTAATCAAATAGAACTCAAGTAAACATCTTTCTAGGATTATCTGTTTTCAGCCAAGATTCATCTGACATCAGCATTGTTATCCCTTGTGCCATCATCTGAATCCAGCTTGTATTTTTGGCAGTTCCCTGTCTATGTACTGTTCTAGCAATTATGAAATAATCTTCAGAAAGATTTTACTTATATATGATTTTTTTTGTAATTTCCACAGTTTGTTATATCAGCCTTCTTGAGAGTAAAAACAAATATGAATCTCTTTTATTCAGTTGGTCAGCTAGCTGTCTTCCATATTTATTCACAGAGACTAGTGCACATGTCCAGGGTTGCATCTGTTTCTGGAAAAGCAACCTTAACTAATATTCCATCAGTTCCCAGGGCCTTAATTTTTGCTAATTCCTTCAGTGCTGCTTGGACTCCTTCCTTCATTTACCATAGACTCTTGATCATATGCTACTTCTTGAAATAGATTGGTGAGGAATGCAGCATTAGGATTGGAAGAAGATTCATAAATAACTTATGATATACATATAACACAACTTTTCTTGCAGAAAGCGAAGAAGATTTGAAGTGTTAAACAATGGTAATATCTGACAAAAAGTAATAATTTACTCACTTCCCAAGCAAAAAAATATATAACTGATCTTGAAAAGGCTTTATGAATATAGACTTCTGTAAGCAATAGTGAATAGCTTTTAGTCTCATGATTTGACCCGAATGAGGTGTTTGGTTTTGTTTGTTTGTTTTTTTGTTTGTTTGTTTTTGTTATCTAGGCAAGGACATTAAAAATTATTCAAACATTCAGAATAAAATTATTTTTGCAGGGTTTTCCATTCCGAGTCTTGTTATTGTTTTCACGTGTCATTGAGTTGGAACACTCCAGAGCATTATCAGATGACATTGCTTATCTCTATCTTGTGGAGCTGGTGGATTCCAGTTCACTGTTCCTTATCTCTAGGCCACCAGAGGCCACTTCCTCTCCCCACTCCCCACCAAAATGCAGAAGATTAAAAACAATAAAACAAGAAGACAAATTAACCTATCAAAAATTCTAGAAAAAACCCACAGCGTCCCTTTTCAGCAGGAAGTAGCTAAGAGAATACGCCATCCCCTTTTCCTTATGACTCAGGGTGAAGTCTCTCTCAGGGAGGAGTGATAGGGAATGGCAAAGGACACACTGACAAAGAAGATTAATCAGAACTGGCTTTGACAAGCACTGTGGCATTTGGACAAGAACAAACTGGGAGGAGGGTAGAGAGAATGGTGCAGCGGTGAATGAATAGAAACCCAAAATCTCTGTAAATGTTTATGAAAATTAATAAAATATAATTATAGAAAAAAATAATAACAATAATCAACACCCATGGAAATAGTAGTCAAGAAATCAAAAGATGCATTGCATGGGGAAAATCTGTTGTCAAGGAGCTCTTTAAAGTTCTAAAGAACAAGAATGTAGGTTAAAGATTAGGTGCATCTAACAAGGAGTTTAAATTGCTTCACATGCATGGGAAGCTCTAGTGGCCTAGCTGTACTGACAGCTCAAAGGCCCATGAATTCACTAGCTGCTCTGCAGGAGCAAGGGGGGGGCGTTTCCTCCCGTGTGATTCCCCCCTTTTTTTGTAAATTGTGATTTTAACAAAAGTTTAGAGGGAAAAAAACCCCCAAACAATATTGTACTTTTTTGAGCTTTGAAAGTAATTGCCAACTTTTAAAATAATCTGTTGGAAAAAAACATAATTCTTTTTTAAAAATTGTTGTTGTTGTGTACCCTCGAGTTGGAAGTGACCCATAGCTGACTCTCTGGTGAGTTTTCTGAGGCAGTTAATTGCACAAGAGGAGCTTGCCCATCCTTCTCCCATGGAGCAGCTGATCGATTTGAACTTCATGCCCTTGGGATTGCAGTACAACTTCTTACCAAATACCCTATTCTTTTTATCCAGCTTTCACTAAACATGAAAAGTGGTAATGAACTGAATACTAAAAACAAAAGAACGGTAAAACTGTGTGGATGGCATAAAAGACATTAAACATGAAGGAAAGATCACTAAAAAGGTAAGAGTTGAAGGGGAAAAAAAAGGTAAGAGAAAAAAAAGACCAAAATGGATATGAGAAGAGACTTTGAAACTTGCTCTGGAGTGTAGAGAAGCTAATGCCAATGGAAGAACTATGCTGTACTAGAGTGGAACAGATTTCAAAAGGTTTCTTAAGAAAACAAAATATAGTATTACAACAAAATTTGCAGATTTAAGAGTTGTTGTTGCTGTTATGTGGTGTTAAGTTGGAACTGACCCATAGCTGATCCTTCAGCAGGTTTTCAGAGGCTGTAAATTGCACAGAAGGAGATTGTTCATCTATCTCCTGTGGTGGATTTGAACCATGTGACTCTGGGAGTGCAACTCTTTGCTTGGCATTTCTTAAGCTGGAAAAACTGAAGAAAACATTTCCATTTCAAATTGCAACACTTGAGGATTCTGTGGATAAAATACTGAATGACAGGGGAAAGAGACCCATATTGGACCTTTTGATTGAAGAGATTCACATTTGAAAGAAAAACAATCAAGAAGAGATGGGGGGGGGAGAGAGATCGAGGAGAGAGAGATAGGGGGAGAGAGAGACAGAGACAGACAGAAAGACAGAGAGAGAGAGAGACTGAATGTTAAAAACTGGAATAACCTATTTGGCATCTCAGGGTATAGTTGATGCCTATCAGGATTTGAAGTTAAAGGGAAGGGGAGAATATGCTCACTCTTAGTGATAACCTGGTTCCACTGGAGTGGAAGGTATACAGCAATGAAGAAACAAGCTGAGCTTGGATGTGCTCCTTCAACATTGTCTACCTAGCATGCACAAATGTGTGGATATGCAAAAAAGGGTTGCTGGCTTGAGGACGAGGGACTCATGAAGGGGCTAAGGCTGGTCTGGAATTCAGGGAGAATCATGAACTTTTATGTTTATGGGTGATGTTCATTCAGACCCAGCCACAGAGTTGATCAGAACCCAATCAGATGAAGAGAAGAGGATCTAATCTGTGAGCTAGTGTTGACTGCTGCAACTTGATGGCTTGCTCAATTTTGGATTTTTGGACTTGATTTTGTTTGTGGATGCAAATGCTCAAAGTTTCCAAACTGAACAGAAGATTTTTCTGCAAAAGGGATATGCTTGTTCTCTCAGAGTATTGGTGTAAAGTTGATGTTGTTGTTGTTGGGTGCCATTGACTTGGGTATGCCTCATAGTGATTCTATGAACAGCAGATCTAACTTTGTCTTAACCCTGCGCCATCTTTGCATTTCCTGACACATTAGAGCCCATTGCAGCAATCACCATGTCAATCCATCTTATTGAGGCTCTTTTTTCATTAACTGACTGTCCACCTTTTCAAGCATGATGTCCTTATCAAAGGAATCACCGCACCTAACTATATATCGAAAATATGAGAGGCAAACCTTCAGTACATAGCATGTTCAATACTCTTCTTTAATACCACAACTCAAAGGCATCAGTTCTTCTTCTATCATCCTTTGTCACTGTCCAGCTCTCTGATGGACAGCTGATGGATATCAATTTACTTATTTCAGTTAACAGATGCAGCCTTGGATGCACTCACCATGCTAGGCCAGGAAATTTGGAGGACAGCTATCTGGCCAACAGTTTGGAAGAGGTCCATATTTGTTCTCCTGTCCAAGTAAGGTGATCCAACTGAATGTGGAAACTATCAAACAATATCATTGCTATCACATGCAAGCAAAATATTGCTGAAGATCATTCAAAACAGCTGGAACAATGCATAGATAAGGAACAGTTAGAAATTCAAGCAGGATTTACAAGAGGTGGTGGCACCAGGGATATAATTTCTGATGTCATATGAACCCTGGCTGAAAGTAAGGAATTCCAGAAGAGTGTCTATTTGTGCTTTATTTACTATGCAAAGGCATTTGACTGTGTGGAATCATAGCAAGTTGTGGCTGACATTGAGAAGAATGAGAATCCCAGAATACTTGAGTGTGTTCATGCTGAACTTATACTTGGCCCAGGA
This sequence comes from Elephantulus edwardii, assembly GCF_000299155.1. Classification (NCBI taxonomy): domain Eukaryota; kingdom Metazoa; phylum Chordata; class Mammalia; order Macroscelidea; family Macroscelididae; genus Elephantulus; species Elephantulus edwardii. The sequence goes on along the minus strand of NW_006400329.1, from coordinate 77,008 downwards.
GGATGTTGTGCAAATGGAGCAGGGGAACACTGCATGGTTTGGAATTGAGAAGGGAGTGTGCCAGAGTTGTATTCTCTCTCTCTCCATATCTATTCAATTTGTATGCTGAGCAAATTATCCAAGAAGCTGAACTCTATGAAGAGGAGTGTGGCATCAAGTTTGGAGGGAGACACTTCAATAACCTTTGTTACGCTGATGACACAACCTTGATTGCTGAAAGTAAGGAGTATCTGAGGCACTTGTTGCAGAAGATCAAGGAATGCAGCTTTCATTATGGATTGCATTTCATTGTCAAGAAAATAAACATTCTTATTACTGGACTGATAGGCAGCATCATGATGGATGGAGAGGAGATTGTCAACAGCTTCACCTTGCTTGGATCCACAATTAACACCCTTGGTACCAGCAGTCTGGAAATAAAGAGAGTTAGGAAATTAAGATGCATTGTGAAAATCTGAAGTTACGGACCTTTCTAAATTATTGAGTAGTAGTGATGTCAGTTTGGACTAAAGTGCATCTGATTCAGGCCGTGGAATTTCTGGTTACTTGCTACACATCTGAGAGCTGGACAATGAATAAGGATGACAGGAAAAGAGTTGATGCCTTTAAGCTGAGGTGTTGGAAGACAGCACTGAACATCCCATGGATGGCCAAGAGAACAAACAGATATGTTTTGGAGAGGGTGCAAACAGAGAGCTTTCTGGAAGTAAGAATGAAGAAGCTTTGCCTCACATACTTTGCACATTTTGTTAGGTGTTACAGATGGAGGATAAAGTATTTTTATAATTATTAATAATGAGACAGACAACCAGGAATGAGATAAAACAGGGAGCATAAAGACAGGTTACCAGCAGTTTCCGTGACTGAAGGCCTGGATTTCAGCTTCCCTGTATCTTTATTGAAAATTATCATTGTGATGACAGGAGTACAGAATGAAGGCTGTACAGTGCAGTAGACTTTGGGGGAGGGATTGCATAGCAATGAAAGAATTTTTCTTTTACTCATCAAGGAGAAAAGTGAATTGGGGTGGGGGAAAGGGTAGGCAGGGAGAAAAGTGCAACAATAAATGACTGGAAACCCTAAGTCTTTGTAAACTTTCATTAAAATTAATAAAAATGTAAAAAAGGAAAGAAAATTATCAGGAAGTAAGTTACAAAGAGAATTAAATGCAAATGAAGTCAAGCTCTTTCTATTGAAAACCTTCCGCTTAAGGGAGGGGTCAGCAAATACAATGCAAGAATCCTGTAAACCCCAAAGGATTGCCTTGGTGTCTCAGGGTGAATTGAACTGGGCCTCCCACACATCCTGGAATAGCATTCAGTTTATTACAAATATTTAGTATTGGCTTCCCATAGCTAGGAGGTACTGTTCCTTGGAGAACGATACGACAATGGAAAGGGTAGAGGGTCAGAGAAGAAAAGGAAGACTCTCAATCAGGTGGATTGACACGGTGACTGTTGTAATGGGCTCTTTTATGTCAGGAAGTGAGAGGATGGTACAGGATAGAACAGGGTGCAGATCTTTTGTTCATAGGTTGCTGTGAGTCATGCTTGACAGCACCTAAGAACAACAACATGCTTTGGATCAGGTGCACTTTAGTCTCTAAACTGACATCTTTGCTCTTCAGTACTCTGGAGAGGTCTCTCACAGCAGATTTCCCCAATACAATTAATCTTTTGATTTCCCGACTACTTGTGCCATGAATGTTGATTGTGGAACCAATCAAGCTGATATTAACAATCTCAATCTCTTCTCCATCTGTCATGATGCTCCCAATTGGCTTAGTGGTGAGAATCTTTATTTACTTGGTGTTGAGCTTCAATCCACATTGAAGACTGCAGTCCTTGACCTTCAGTAGCAAACACCTCAAGTCCTACATAATATGTAGGCATGTTTTCTGTGTCCTTATTCATTAAAATAAATAATTTGCATATTTATGTTGAGGGCTCTTCCAACCTCTACGTAATTGCCTATTTCTTATTCCTGCCAAAGTTTTAATATTTTAAACTAGTCCATAAAATTCAAGCTTGCAGATAATGGTCTTCCTGTAGAGTCTATTCAACACACATAAGGACAATGAACTAGGATAGATCTACTGGAGACATCAAAATAATCTTCCTCCTTTTTAAGATCCCTATACCAACTAAATACTTATTCTGAAAATGTGATCTTGGGAAAAACATTTAGCCTCTATCTTCCTATAAGAAGGAGACACAGTATCTTCATGGGAGCTCTGGTGGCCTAGTAAGTTGTGCTGGTAACCCAAAAGCAGGCATTCCTAATCCTTCAGCTGTTTTGACGGTGAAAGATGTGCAGTCTCCTCTCATGAAATTTGTTCTGTTGTTAGGTACCATGGAGTTGACCAAACTCATAGCAACCCTATGAATAAAGGATTTGAACCTTACCTCGAACTGCACCATCCTCACGATGTCTGATAATTCTGAGCCCATTGTGATAGTCATTGTATCAATCCATCATAAGTCATCCCTGCTTTCTCTGATCCTCCACCTTTCTCAGATGATGCCTTTGTCAAGGGGTGTTCTCTCCTGACATGTTCAAAGAATATGAGATGAAGTTTCAAGATCTTAGCCTCTAGGAAGCATTCTGAAGCATTTCCTCCAACATAAGACATGTTTATTCTTTTGAGAGTGCATGAGGTATTCAGTACTCTTCTCCAACACCGAATTCAAAGGCATTGGTTATTCTTCTGTTATATTTATTCTTTGTCCAACTTTTAGATGCATAGCAAGTAACAGAAAAGACCATGGCTAAAACCAGGCACAAGTCAATCTTTAAATGGGCGTTGCTGTTCTTGAGCACTTTGGAGAGGTTTTTGACAGCAGATTTTCTCAAAACAAGACATCTTTAATTTATTGACTGATGTTTATTGTGGGTCCATTTCAATCTTTTCTCCATCTAACACCATGTTGTTTATTGGTCCAGCCATTGTTGCCCATTTACAGCCTTGAAAAAAATTTCACTAAAGGGTTAGTTATTAGTTCATCCTGCATCAATGGCATATGTTGTTGTTGTTGTTGTTATGTGCCGTCAAGTTGCTTCCGACTTATAGTGACCCTATGTACAACAGCCCTAAACTCTGCTCTGTCCTGTGCCAATCGCACTGACTCTGACACTCCCATCCCAATTATCCCAGTCACTGAATCAATCCACCTCATAGAGGGCCTTCCCCTCCTGCACTG
>NW_006400329.1:40656-72268 GCF_000299155.1 Elephantulus edwardii | reverse complement strand
GAGCGAGTTCGGCCCTTTTGATTTTCTGACTCCAACTCCTTGCACATTTCATTGTAATATTTTGCTTTGTCATCCCGTGCTGCCTTTTGAAATCTCCTAGTCAACTCTTTAGTATCTTGAATTCTTCCTTGTGCTTTGTCTTCCCTGCACTCCAGTGCAATTTTCAGAGTCTCTTCCGACATCCTTTTTGGCACAGGACAGAGCAGAGTTCAGGGCTGTTGTACATAGGGTCGCTATGAGTCGCAAGCAACTTGACGGCACATAACAACAACAACATATGCCATTGATGCAGGATGGACTAATAACTAACCCTTTAGTGAAATTGCAAGCAAGATCCTACTAAAAATTATCCAAAAATGACTGGAACAGCACATCTACAGAGAACTGCCAGATGGGCAGGCTGGGTTTAGAAGAGGCTGTAACACCAGTGACATTATAGCCAATTTTTGATGGATCTTAGCTGAAAGCAGAGTACCAGAGTAATGTCTGTGTTTCACTGACAAAGGCATTTGAGTATGTGGATCACAACTGTAGCTGAATTTGACAAAAGTGGGAATCCTGGAACACTTGTGTTTATGGGAAATAAAGTCAGTGTCACAGTATCAAATCCTATTTTTAGTATTTCCGAAAGTGGCCTCTAAAAGGGTTTCCGTTAGCCTTATAGGTTAAGTGTTGGACTAACTCAAATTCTTTCAGTGAGAATTAGGAGGTAGTTTCCTTCATTTAAGATTTACAGCCTCAGAAATCTGATGAAAAGTTGGCAAGAATCAGAAGTGACCCAGAAATGTGTGTGCCTTGGTCTGAAAATGATCACTAGACGTTATATAAATTAGCTCTAATTAAAGTAACTTTGCCTTAAACTTCTCTCTACATATAATTCTGCCTCTTAATAGTCTGTTGTTAGGTCCTGCCACGTAGAGTATGACTCATAGCTCCCCTGTGAACAAATCTGAATTCTATCCTATCCTGTGCCATCTTCACCATGTCTGACACACTTGATCCCATTGCTGCTGTTACTGTCAATCCACCAGGGTGAGGGTCTTCCTTTCTTGCACCATCCCTCCACCTTTCCAAGGATGATGCTCCTCTCCAAGGAGTAGCCTCTCCTAGTAACATGCCCAAAGCACAGGACAGTTTTATCATTTTTGCCTCTAAGGAGCACTCTGGCTGCATCATCTTCAAGATGTATGTTCTTTTGTTAGTCCCTGAGATATTCAGTACTCTTTTCCAACACCACAGTTCAAAGGCGTCAATTCTTCTGTCATTTATTGTCCAGCTCTCAGTAGCATAAGTGATCGAAAAGTCCCTGTCCTGGTTCAGGTGCATCTTAGTCCTCAAACTGACATCTTTACTCCTCAATAATTTGGAGAGGTCCTTGACTGCAGACTTTCCCAGTGCAATACATCTCCTGATTTGACTGCTGGTATGCTGGTAACAAGTATGTTGATTGTGGATCCAAGTAAGATGAAGTCATTGACAGTTTCTTTCTTAAGAATCTTTATTCTTAAGATTTAAAAATCATCTTATGAATAGGATTGAAACATTGAATACATATATATGCCTGAAGACCAATGAGTTTTGGGATGGCATCAAAGGATCAAAAGAGGATTATAAAGAAAAAAACCAAAATTCAGATCAGATGAGACCTTGAAAATGGTGCTACTGTGTCAAGAGAAAAAAAAACATGTTGAAAAGGGCTGAAGATTTCAAAGGCAGCTCAGAAAGACAAAACAAACTAATGGAATGTACAGACACCTAGAATTAGAGAATAAAAAGGGGAAGAACTATTTCTCAAGTTGAAATTCAAAAGTTGGGCTACAATAATAATTAAGAGATGCTCTGGGTAAAATCTTAAATGATCCAGGAAACAACAAAAATGATGAATAATCACTGCATCAAAAGGAATTGGTTGACAGGGAAGTATTTCCAGAAATACCATATGATCAAGAGCCAATGGTAATTCAAGATGAAGTTAAATCTGCACTGAAAGCATTGGCAAAAAATATGACCCCAGGAATCAATGGCATACCAACCAGTATGTTTCAAATGACAGATGCAGGCCTGGATGCACTCATCAGTCTGTGCCAGGAAATCTGGAGGACAGCTGACTGGCCAATTGACATATTTGTTCCCATTTTCAGTGGCCTAGATCTAGATAATTCAGCCTTGCTTTCATTGAAGAGAAGTTACTCCAAAGAATTTAATCCCAACTTTTAAAAGATCTATTTCAGAATTTTTTCCTCTTAGGGAGCGAAGATGTACTTTATTGTCCTGAGTTTCTTCTCCAGTGGTAACTTCCAAATGGTATTTTCAGAGTAACAGCAAAAATCATGCCAACATTTCTGACAAAGAGTATTTGCTCTTGCAGGTGAACCAGTGTAAATATTGGAATTAGTTGATGTTGATAGCCATCAAGTCGAGCACAACTCAGCGACCCTATAGTCCTCTATCGATATTTCTCAAAGTTCATCAAGTTTCTGGAGGCATGTTTAGGAAGTGGGTGCCACACCCGCTTCCAAACCTGTCATAGTATGTTACTGTCATGTATCACTGAGTCACCTGCAATGTATAGTGACCCTATGTATAGCAGCTCAGAACCCTTCTCTGTCTTGAGTCAGTCTCATTAATTCCAACACACCAACCCCCCAATGCTCCAGCTACTGTATCATTGTGTCTCATCCTGAGTCTCCCTCTCCTGCACTGTCCTTCCACCCTTCCGAGCATGATGTCCTACCCCAAGGACCAATCTCTGCTATACAGGGACAATTGATTTTCAGTATGCTGCTAGAAACTTCTCAGAAATAATTTTAAAAAGGCTTTCCACAAACAGAAGCACACTATCATATTAATTTTATTTTTCTAAGGGTTCATATTGCAAATTAAGCCAAGCATGAACTTTTATCTTGTGGGCCCAAATTCACATATTTAGGAAGAAGAAAGCAAACTAATCCATGTACATGGATGATAACTAAAGGCTCAAATTTTATCACATTAGTTTTTTTTGTTTGTTTGGTTTTTTTTCCACATTATAGTTTTTTAACTTCTACAGCTTAGGACTTAAACGTCACAGGTCTTTGAGGTCTTTCTGGATGTCCCACAAAGTGTCTGCGCTCTTCTTGAGTTGAGCAACTTCGTCATCCTTTAGTTTCTGGTTAATGACGCTGGTTAACCCTCGGGCATTCAGAATACATGGAAGGCTCAGGAAGACTTCATTCTCAATGCCATACATCCCCTGCCAGAAACAAATAATGCCAATTAGATGAAATGAAATCAGAGGTGGGAATGCACACAGGTCTTAGGGTTGAACAGAAAGAATTGTAGCCAATTTGGTGAACACATACTCATTTTTAAATTTTACCTAATACTTATGTTTTGAAATATATATACTAATTTATGAACTTGAATACATAAAAATATAAGAAATACTTTATTATAGTTATTGACACAGTATCTTCTGCTTAGACTTTAGTGAAATATATTTTAAGCTTTCAAATTAAGCTTCATTAAAATGTGGTTTAAGACTTTCATAAAATGTTAAGTTTGATATCAAGATACTATTACTCATTGTATTCATATACGTTCTTTAGAAACAGAAATTAAGAGATTTTAATTTCTCTGTGAGGTCCTGGTATCAGAGCTCCTTTCTGGTAGCTTAGTGGTAAGAAATTGTGTTGACAATGCAAAGGTACACAGTTTGAATCCACCAGCTCCTCCATTGGAGAAAGATGAGTAATCCCCTTCCCACGTGATTTGCTGCCTCTGAAAACCCACTGGATGGTCAGCTATGGAATGTTGCAACTTGATGGTACACTGCAAGAGAATTTTTTTTTAAAAAGCAAAAGCTTCGTCTCCCCCAACACACACAAATTCATGATCATTTTTTAGTGATACATAATACTCTTCGTGTGAATGACTAATGTTTGCTATTTTCCTTTGATGGACACTTGGGCTGTTTCCAACTCTTTGCTATTTTAAATACTGAAATAAACAGATATGTGCATGTTAGTTTTGCTTATTTTTCGGGGGGATATATTTAAAGTAGTGGGAGTGCTGGGTCAAAATGTGAGACACTGTAGGACCTGAATGCATCTAGAACAAATTATGTTGAGTGACAAAAGCCATTAAGACAATTATAAGACCACTATTATGAAAAGCTAAGGAAGTATTTGTACATAACTAGAGTTAATTTTGAAAAGTAATGAATAGAAAGGGAAAGAGAAGGGAGTAAAAAAATAAAGTTGGGTGAAGGGAAAATACACAATAAGATGTTGATTAATTACTAATTATAATAAACAGCAGTTAATATTAAACAAAATACCTGTGAATGATTGTATGGAAAAGCAATGACCTGTAAGCCTTCACTCAAGTTTGGTTTGGTTTGTTTTTAAAAATGCACTATTTAAGGACTGTTTATGTAGAAATAGCACATTCTAATACAAACATCCAAAATACAATTGTTAAATATTTGTCTTAATTTTAAATATTTTGCCATTTTATTCTAAAACAAGAATCTGACAGATCATTTTACTCCAAAATATTATTTCTTTTGCATTTGTTTATAATTTTTCTCAATTTTTAAAACTCTACTGCATTCCTTTTTTACTTTTTCTCCTTGTCAGTAATGTGTTAAAAAGGAATCCATTATCTTCTTTATTAAATGGCTGTTTCAATGTATTAAAACATTTTAATAGAATTTTAGTTTTGCTTAAAAAAGAATTTGATTTTAACCCTTTTGATTATGTGTTTATCTCAAAGCTTTTGTATAAATTTGCTATTATCAGGTTATCAAATCAAAAGCAACCTAGTATTTACCACTTTGAAATCAAACTCTTTTACACTAGTTCAAGTTGTCATACATTTTGAGATTGTGTTGAATAGAATTCTGCATATACATAAATATTTAATTAATCACATTCACTAATGGAGAATTATTAAAAAGCTTGGTTTTTAACTTTATATATGTTATAGAATAACCAAAACTATCTAAACACAATGACTGATTGTTTAAATAGTTCTTTTTCCAACTTTTCTTTCTCTAATCTTTGAGTAATCCCTTTAAGGTATATAATGTGGAAATCACGTTACAATTTTAATCGATTTACCTTCACCATTGTTGAAACTGGATGAATCCTGGATAGATTTTTCAACATGGATTCAATCAGATCAGCCACACTTAGTCCAATAGCCCAGTTGGTGTATCCTTTGAGCTTGATGACTTCATAGGCACTAGGAAAATACAAGAACATATACTTTTGTATCTATAATGGAGACTAGAAATCATACTAATCATTGAAACCAGACTGAGTTGACCCCTGCTCTGGCTCTTACTAAATGTATAATCAGGTTTTATTGTCTTTCTGTGCCTCATGATCTTCTTGTTAAATACAGTTAACAATGGCATCTATTATGAGTTTGGAATGAGTGTGAAATGACAGTATTTACATGAAGTGTTAGAACATACTCAACACCTGGTAGGTACTATATAAGTTTTTTTTGTTTTAATAGCTTATTTTATAAGTATAAATATGGTGGTGAAAATACAGGTTCCCAGCCAATTGCATAGATTCATACAGATTTTTCGAAGATTTAAATAAGTATCATGAAAAAAAACAAGCGATAAAATATAGCTTGGTCCTAAGGTTATATTTATTATAATCTAAGTATTTTTGTTATTATGTGCCATCAAGTTGGGACTCATTGCTGATCCGTCAATAGGGTTTCAGAGGCTATTACCTATATGAGAGGAGATTGCCCATGTTTACGTGCCATAGCCCAACTCCACATTAGTGGATACTCCACTACCAGATTTCCCAAATACTAATTTACTTTAGCGAGCTCTGCTCTATAGGAGTTGCACTGCTAACCAAAAGGTGGTGCCTCTCTGAGAGTCTGAATCCACCAGTCACTCATTGAGAGAAAGATGGACAGAATCTTCTCATGTAAAGTTATAGTTTCTGAAAACCTCCTGGAGGGCTAGTTAACGAGCAGGTTCTGACTTAATGGCAATCGAGAGTAGTCAACTTAAAAAACAAAGTGATCGAAGTATCTGGCTAGTAATATATATATATATATATGTATTTATATTCTATATATAGAATTAAAGTCTTCAAATCACCAAAGTACTCATATTTGGGAGGTAACTATATTCTGTAAAGGAAGTCTGGTAACAAATTAGGATTTGAAATAACCAACTATTATCTAAATGGTCTTGGAGAATTACTCAAACTTCTTAAGTACATATTTTCATGTTTATAAAATAAAATTATGGTAGTTGGAATTCTAATACTTTCAACTTTAAATGTTTGAGATTCTGTTTCTTCATACATTATTGTCAAATCTCTAAAATAATTATCACTGAAAGAATAAAATAAAGTGGACCCACATTTGATTTGTCTATATAACAACCTGCTGCAAATATTAACAGCCAGCATTTTTACTGATTACCAAGTAATTACATAAAATGCAATTATATATGTGTTTGTGTATATATACTTTATTTAATCATGATAATAATTCCTCCATACTGTAACTTTACAGAGAAGAAAACCGCAATTCAAGACTATTCAGTTATGTGCCATGTTTTGAAAACCCAACCTCATGGCATTTACTTTTCGTTAGTCTATAATGACACATGATTTTATAAGTATGTCAGTATGAAGCTTATTTTAAGTTGACTGTGGAAAGGTAAATACAGCACAGGTTAAACACATGGCAATCAATCAGTATTTATTTGAAGCAATTACAAAGTTAACAGCTGTCTGTATTTGTCTTTTTAGGTAAGTCAACCTTAGCTATTGTTGTGAGGTAATTTGAAAACATTGTTCATTTTCTAACTCATGTTTCACTCCTGCTCACCACCACATCAGAATTTGTTTCCCTAAAAAGACTGTCACAAGTTTGACCAGTAAAGTTTTTCGTTCTAACACATAACAGTTGTACGTTCACCACATTAAGAGTCTATCTGGAACACACAGCTCTGGACATTGTTCACAATTCTTTCTATGTGAAGTTGAAATTAATGATTTGAAATTAAGCTTTCTTCTACTGACCTTTCAACCACCATTTTATGTACTTCCTTCCAATTTTCACTATCGTTGTCAGTCCCCATCTCTGGATTCAGTTCCTGGAGAGAAACTCCTGCCACGTTCACGCCACTCCACACTGCCACTGTAAAAACAAACATATCAGGTCTCTCTGACACAATTTTTAAAAATCCTTCCTCGGATTTCTTTACTCTCAAGCGAGTTACTACAGACCTCCTTGCATGACTGCAATAAGCACTGATTCTAACAGATCTCCCCTCAAGCTGGCATTTACCTTCAAACAGTCCCATCTCTGACCTTTCAACTTTCAGAGCAAGAGAACTGTCATGTTATTCTTTCAGTGAATAGGAAATTCTTTGTACCTAAGTTCATGGAATTTGTAAAGGGTTCAATTTTCAGACTAGTCTAAATTTATGCTGTAAAGCATTTAAAACTTCCTGCTTATTTTTCTCACTACAAGTCCTTTCTTTAGAATGGAAAAATAAAGTCCTCTAGCATATGGACAAATGTAGTAGTCTAATTATCTCTAAGTTTAGACTTGCTCTCTTTTCCATAAGAAACGTCATGCAATCACAATGGATTTTTCTGGTCTTAACTTGATAAACATCTCCCAAGAATGACACTAGAGTCATAAAAGCACAAAAAGGTTGCTCATTTGGCTACATGTATCAATTAGAGGCCTCACTGAACCAAAACTATCCTCTTACTTCCCTGTGAAACCCACTACCTAGTCCAAAACATTTATCTAAGATCTAGGTGTGTGAATAGAGAATTCTCAGGAGATGCTCAGAGCCATGAACAAATTCAGAATCTATCTGAAGAGACAGAAACAAAGAACTAAGACACTGTACGTGAGCTATCACAGGCATGGATGAAGTACAATAAAACAAATTTGTTGTTATGTGCCGTTGAGTCGCCTGCGACTCATAGTGACCCTATGTACAACAGCCCTAAACTCCGCTCTGTCCTGTGCCAATCGCACTGTCTCTGACACTCCCATCCCAATTATCCCAGTCACTGAAGAGGGCCTTCCTCTCCTGCGCCGTCCCTCCACCCTCCCAAGCATGATGTCCCTCTCTAAGGACCGGTCTCTCCTCACAACATGTCCAAAGTAAGTTAGACGGAGCCTCAGAATCCTTGCCTCCAAGGAGCCACCCGGTTTAACCCTCTCCAGGACAAATCTATTTGTTTTCCTAGCAGTCCATGGTATTCTCAACACTCTTCTCCAGCACCACAGCTCAAAGGCATCAGTTCTCCTTCTATCCTCCTTGGTCATTGTCCAACTCTCTGATGCATAACAGGTGATTGCAAAGACCATAGCCTGTATCAGACGCACCTTAGTCTCCAGAGAGACACCACTGCTCTTCAGCACTTTGGAGAGGTCCCTAACAGCAGACTTTCCCATGGCAATGCGCCTTTTAATTTCCTGGCTGCTGGTGCCAAGACTGTTGACTATGGAGCCAAGCAAACTAAAGCTGTGTACAATCTCAATCTCTTCACCATCCATCCTGATGCTGCCAATTGGTCCAGTGGTGAGAACCTTTGTCTTCTTGACATTGAGCCTCAATCCATATTGTAGGCTGCAGTCCTTGACACTCTGCAGCAGGCGCTTCAGGTCCTCCTCAGTTTCAGCAAGCAGGGTTGTGTCATCCACATAATGCAGATTGTTGATAAATCGTCCACCAATCCTGACCCCACATTTCTCCTCATAGAGCCCAGCCTCCTGGATAATCTGTTCTGCCTTCGTTCATTAGTGTTCAAAGCCTCAAACCTGGTCCTGAGATGGTTCTGGAATTCAGGTGGGATAGACTCAAGGTCATATTTTGGTTGCCTCGGATTTGGTTTAATTTTCCTCAGCTTTAGCTTGAATTTGCATATGAGTAGTTGGTGGTCTGTTCCACAATCAGCTCCTGGCCTAGTTTCACAGCTGATATTGAGCTTCTCCAGCGGTTCTTTCCACATATGTAATCAATCTGATTCCTATGCATGCCATCAGGTGAAATCCAGGTATATAACCTGCGTTTATGCCTCTTAAAAATGTATTTGCTATGAATGTCATTGATTGTGCAAAATTCGATCACTCTCTCCAGCTCCATTTCTGTCACCGAGTCCATGTTTTCCAGCTACTGAATCTTCCTCTTTGTTCCCGACTTTTGCATCCCAGTCACCCATTATTATCAATGCATCTTGGTTGCATGTTCGATCAATCTCCGATTGTAAAAGTTGGTAAAAATCTTCTATCTCCTCTTCCTTGGCTCTGGTTGTTGGTACATATATTTGAATGATAGTGGTATTCACTGGACTTGCTTGTATGCGTATAGATATTATCCTGTCACTGACAATATTGTACTTCAAGACAGATCTAGCAATGACTTTTTTAACTAGGAAAGCAACTCCATTTTTCCTCACTTTTTCATCTCCAGAGTAATATATCATATGGTCATCCGACTCAAAATGCCCCATGCCAGTCCATCTCATCTCACCAATGCCTAGTATGTCAATATTTATGTGTTCCATTTCTTCCTTAACAATATCTAATTTTCCTACATTCATGGTTCTCACATTCCATGTCCCAATCACCAGTGTCTACTTACAACTGTTCCTCTTCCTTTGTATTTCCATACTTGAAAACTCAACCTCCTTTGCCATTTCTGTTATCTAAATGTGTTCTATTGTACATAGGGTTTTCAGAGGCCTGCTATTTCAGAAGTGGATAGATCTACTTAATTTAAGGGCAAAGAGTGTCAGAAAGGGCTATTAAGACAGATAGTTAAGCTGAGTCTTGAAAAATAAACCTATATTGCTTAAGATATTTGAAGGAATCAGGGTGAAATCTCTCTCAGGGAGGAGTGATAGGGAATGGCAAAGGACGCACTGACAAAGGAGATTAATCAGAACTGGCTTTGACAAGCACTATGGCAATGGGACAATTAAAACTGACTTTCAAGGGGAAAAAAAAGAGGAACCAACTGGGGGTGGGGGTAGAGAAAATAGTGCAACAGTGAATGAATGGAAATTCAAAATCTCTGTAAATGTTCATTAAAATTTTAAAAAAAGATATTTTAAGAAGAATAATTTAGACTTAAAGGGCAAATGCATGGGATAAACATGAATATAGTTATGTTTCATTGAGTCACCTGTAACTCATAGCGACCCTGCGTATAATAGCTGTGAAGCCTGCCCTGTCCTGAGGCAGTCTCACTGACTCTGACACACCCACCCTCATTACCCTAGTTACTGCATCAATCCATCTCCTCTGGGGTCTTCATCAGCATCAAAAAGTTACTGACCTCCAAATAAATCCTTCTGTTGGTTTATTTCTGCCAATTCAGGAACTTTACTGAGAAAAGCAGGTCATTTTCATATTCTTTGGAAAGCTGTGAAAACTAAAATCTATAAAAGTATACTTATGTGATAGTATCATTCTTATTAATACAGACCAGAGACACCAATATCAAAACTAAAAATTTTGAGGGGAAAAAAATGACAGTAATATGTAACTAGAACATTGGTTGAAAGTCCTAGGATCTGATTCTATTGTAGCCAAGCCACTAAGTAGCCAAAGAATCTTCACTTTTTTGTCTATAGTTTTTCCATATTAAAATTCAAGTTTTGCCTAGATTATATGTAATGCCACTTGCAAGTCTAATTCAGTTACTTAGACCATTCTCAGTTCTGAGGAACATTATGGCTGTCCATCCATTCTTCAAATGGTTCATGGTGCATTCATTATTTTTTGCCAACTCTATAATCCAAAGGAATCAATCTTTTCATGTTTCCTTATTCACTGTTTAGCTTTCATACGCATGAGAAGATTGGGTTCAACATGGCTTGGGTTAGGCTCACCTTAGTCGTCAAGGCAATAGCTTTGTTTGATACTTAAAACATGTCTTTTGTAGCAGACTTGTCCAGTGCACTGTCATCTGATTTCTTGTCCAGGGTTTCAGTCAACTTCAATCTTTTCTCCATTTATCATGATTTAGCTAATTGGTCGTGTTATGAAGAGTTCTATATTTTGTTGAGGTGAAAGGTATATTGGAGGCATGAGACCCGTCCTTGGAGAAGGACATCATGATTGGAAGGGTGGAGGGACAGCACGGGAGACAAAGGCCTCGGGTGAGATACAGTTACTAATACAGTAACTAGGGCAAATGAGGGGTAGATGTGTTGGAATTAGTGAGGCTGGCTCAGGATAGGGCAGGGTTCAGAGTTGCTGTACCTGGGGTACACCTATGGGTCACAGGCGACTCGACATCACATAAATCTTAGATCTTCATCAGAACTTCAAATCTTGATCACTTTCAGGAGGAAGGTTAGATCTTCTGCATATTTCACGTTATTATAAGACTTCTTTTAATTCTGATGTCACATTTTTCATATAGTCCACAGCTTTCTGATTATTTATCCAGCATACAGATTGAAAATGGTAAAAAGATATAACCCTAACTCATACCTTTCTTGACTAAATAAAGCTATATCCTCTTGTTCTGTCTAAATGGCTGCTTCTTGGACTCAGTAATGTTCTGCATCAACATCAGTTAAGTGTTCTGGAATTCTATTATTTTCTCTGTGATTCATAGTTTGTTATGATCCCAATAGTCAATTGCCTTCAGAGAATCAAGACATCTTTCTAGTATTCTCTATTTTTGGGCCAACATACATCTTTTGATGTCCTCTTCTGAGTGTAGGTTGAATTTCTATCAATTCCCTATTAAAGATATTGATAATTTCTGCAGTTTGTTCTATCACCCTTCTTTGACATGAACACAAACATGAAGGCATTTCACAAAAAACTTCATATGTTCAAACAATATTGTATACAAGATTGTTAATCACCAATAAATTATGCAATAATATTAAATCAAAGGTTATGGCACAAAGCTGAACTCTACTAAAAAAAAATTACATTATAATCTCCCATTGTAATTAAAGGAAACTTTTCAGCTTAATTTTAGGCAGAAATAGCCCCTTGCATAAAAACTGACTCAACCAACAATCATCGGTGGACTTAGCGGCTACTAAGTTTAATGAGGTTTAATATAGTTAGCCATCTCAAAGTTTCCCTTCACAAATTACTTTTCCTTTGTTGTTAATAACTCTAATTGATTAAGACAAGATGAATATGAGTGCCTACTGTTTTGATATCCTGTGAAGGTCTAGCCTTATTTCTCTGCCAAAAATCTGGGCCCATTCACCCTAATGAAGAGAAAATTACCAAACAAGCCTAAATTGGTAATAGTCTATAAAAGAATTCACTTGATGTCAAAATTATGAAAAACAAGGACTGAGATTTATCTGGAAATGGATCTTGAATGGGGTTAATAAAAAAAAAAAAAGATACAGAGCACATGACTGGGACATGTACAGATATTTGTCAAGAGATATTAGATCAGAATAGTATTTTAGTAATTTTATTTTTATTAGAAAAGTAGAGTCCTTTATTAGTGCAAATAACTAACATGAAATAAACTGGTAAAAGTTCAAGTTCACCCACAGGTATCTCAGAATAAAGGAAAAGCAATTTATTTCTGGCGGGGAAATCCCTCAAAAAACAAAAACTGAGCTATTGAAAACCTTATGAGCTCTTTTTTGAGACACAGAGGGTTGCCATTAATTCTGGCAGATTTGGTGGCCACTAGTTTTTGTTTTATTTTAAATCATTCTTAGGAAATACATATCTGAAAGTTTGTGGAGAAAAGGGTTAAGATCGTGGAAATTTTTGTTTAAATGGATTCAAATTAAAAAGATAAACGACAGCAAGATTGATCTTGAAAAGAAGAGAGAAAAAATGACAAGTAAATGAAAAGATTTTTTTAAAAATTTTTTACCACTTGAGTCGCCATGTTCTCCCAAAATCCATCCATGGCAGCTGCTGGGATGAATGCCAAGCTTTTCTGCCATAAGGTATCGAAATCGAGCAGAATCCAGGTTACATCCACTGCCGATCACACGGTGCTTGGGCAATCCACTTAGTTTCCAGGTAACGTATGTAAGAATATCAACTGAAATTTTACAAAGAACATGTCTGAGTAAATGGAAACGGTCTTCAGCTACTATGTAAATTACTGTATGCCCCAGCTTCTTCCTCCAAAACCCCATTTCCCAAAAGAGATGTAGCCAGAAAGATAAGACATAATTTATCAGAGGTGTCATAAGAGGGTTAAGTGCAAACTCGTAAGCCTTGTATCAAGTGAAATATTAAGATATGAAAAATACAATTATGTGTTTGCATATTCATACCAAATATAAATGACAAAGTAACTTTAAGTTGTAAGAATAAAAAGAGTTGAATTAAGTGTCTTCCAATTCTAATATCCCATGACTATAATGGCTACCCTTCACAAGCTAAAAAACCAAAACCAAAACAAAACAAAACAAAAACCAAAACAAAAAGCCACCAATTCTTACTAACCAAGGGAAGACACTTTGAAATCTTCTTGGGCATAAGATATTATACAGCAAATTATTGTGATGCTTTTGGATATTTACTAAAATGACCACTCTTTTAGAGCCTTTGTTCCCATTTGGCAGAGTAGGAAACTACAGAGATAAGACTTCTGCTAGTCCAGATAATACCACAGCTTTTTCAGGTTACTAACTACCAAAACTATAAATGTATGTTGACAGAAGGTAAGGAGATGGAAGTTAATCTTGCACTCTCTGCTTCCAAACTTGGATCTTCTAAAAGCACTGTGAACTGATTATGACAAACTCTTCCTTGCCAACTTCATTTCAATGGGAGTGATCCCTGAATCCTCAGACTTTGAAGCTATAACCTAGAAAGTTGCATAATCCATGAGTGATGCTTGCCTTCAGCACAGGAAGGAACAACTTAATACATCCTATCTACTTATTCTTGTTCTCTAAATATCTGCCACAAATATATTTAGAAGCAGTTTTATTTATATACTTTATTTATATACAATATAGTTAACACGTTGCTGCAAATGGCAGGAAAAAAAATGTTTCTAAGCATGGTCGCCAATTTAAGTGTGCGGCAACTGTTAGTAAGCCCCAGCCCAGGCCTGAAAGAGCAAGAATGAACTGACCTCTCTCCTTGCCTGATCTCAATGTTCAATAAATGAATAAGGGTTGTCCCTAGATTATTCACAATGCTACTCTATAAAAATCACCTTATAAAAAGTACTATAAAAACCAGTTTTATGATAATGTGTCTATTATGCTTACCAGTAAACAGGAAGTTTGACAGGAAATGGAATAGTGGCAAAAGGAAATGCTAAACAGTGAACTAGAAATTATTAGGCTTAAAAAAAAAAAAAACAAACAGTAACTCTAACCAAATGTTTTAATGTTTGTTCTACAGATAATGACTAAGGAGAGGAGTTTTTAAGTCACAACACCTGTTGTTAGCATGTCCATTAGAAAAAAAAAAAATCAATGAGTACCAATACAATTCGTTTATGTTTTTCCAAACAGGACTGTTGAATGGTTCAGCTTTTCAAGTTCAATGTGATTCAGTTTTGAGGAATTACAGCATGAAAGAATTTGAAATGTAGCAATCAGAGAAAAGGCGGCCAAATATAATAAAAGGTGTCAAAATCAAAGTCACACTTGAATGCTTCATTATGCATCTCAGAATACTCATGCTAGAAAATTTTTAAAAGTCTTTAGGCTTTACAACAAACCCAGATAAAACAAACAGATGAAATTGCTTTATATAAAATTCCTCCCATATTTCTGAACATTTGGTCTGGGATAGTGCCATTTGTTGTGTAAACATCACTCTCTTGTGGCTAGTCACATAAGACACGTGAATTGTGTCTGTGGAAAATACTAGATGTCCTTTTTATTTTAAGGGGGTAAAAATCACACAATCAAAAGCACTGAACTTAAGAGAACTGATTCTGAGGGTATTAGAATACCTGGGTTGGAAACCACAATGATAATGCAGTCAGGACTATACTTGACGATCTGAGGAATAATGAATTTGAAGACATTGACATTCCTCTGCACCAGATTGAGTCGACTCTCCCCCTCTTGCTGACGAACTCCTGCAGTTACCACCACAATCTTAGAATTGGCTGTTACCGAGTAATCTTGAAAGAGAGAAAGGAAAAAGTACTTTAAAGTACAACTCTTCATCAAAATATAACACATGCATTCTCCAGAAATCTAAACGTTTGCTAGGTCCCACAGAGTAGAATATGACTAATTTTGACCCCATAGTCTAAGATCTGAACCTTGTCCTCCCCCACGACATTTAAAATTGACATGAAGACTATGCTTTCTATGTTATATGGTTTTTACACTTAATACATAGCCTATGTTTTTTTCCCTTTGTTCTTGAGTTATGCAAAAACAAATCAACCATAAAAATGGCTCAGAAACAAAAGCCCTGAATTATGTTTCTGGCCTATGAATAGGAAAAGTCACCGACTTTACAGAGCTATAACTTGTAATGAAATGAAGCATAAACAGTGTCCATGGCAAGACCTGATTTATATTTCAAAGGTCCAAAAGTCAGTCTTCCAACAAGGAAAGTGACTAAGTTACTTCTACATGTGTAATGCTAACTAAATCTGTGAAGGTAAGGAAGGCAGGCACTAAAATGCTCTTGGTCAGAACTAAGACTATACATTTCTAACACTATTTTACAGTAGTTTATTTGCCTCTGAGCAGTGTAGTTTTTTTCCTGGAAATTCTACCACCATTCCTCTTTGAGAAAGCACACCATTTTCCAAGATACATAGACATTGTGATTGGGGATTTGATGTGGTTTCATTAAACTCAGTAACTACGGATGATTCACATAATTAAATAGTGTTGCTATGTGCCTCTTTAGAGCTATTTATACTTTGTCAACTTCCTTACCGTGAGATGGAGATATTAATAGTACCTATACCACAGAGGGCTGTTGTGAAGATGAAGAAGGAATAATATATGTATGCAAAATGTCACATGATAGTTATTAATTCAACTAACATTATTAGCAGTGTTGGTCGTGTAAATTTTCTTTTATTTTTTGGAGACCCAGGGATCGCTGGTATATGTAGTAGATAAACTGTGCTGCCAACTCAAAGGCAGATGGTTAGAATCCAGCTGCTGGTCAGGAGAAAGATAGGCACTCTCCTCTTGTGCGCTTTGTAGGCTCTAAAAACCCGCTGAAGGATCAGCTATGAGTTGGTTCCTACTCAATGGCAAAGAGTGAGTGAGCTTTTTATTTATAGCCATGGTGTTGTGGCAGAACCTCTGCACAAATGTGAGAACCTAAAACAGCCTGTTAGAACATGACTTACTGTAGCTCTTCAAGTTTTGCAATTCCTTTGCATACTTCATTTTCTTCAAAGTCTAAAGCACTCCTGTGCTGATACATGTATATAAGTAACCATGACACAATATTCTAAAATGTTATTTATCAAATGCTGTGAAAGATGCATGGGGAAAGAGGTTATGCAGAGGGTATATGTGCTTATCCCTAAAGGATGAACTGAATCTCGAAGAAGATTTTGCCAATACTAGATTCACCCAGGGAGCTTTGGTGGCTTAGTGGTAAGGAGCTGTGCTGCCAACCTAAAGGAATACAGTTTGAATCCACCAGCTGCTTCATAGGCAAAAGACAGGCTATCTCCTCCAGTACTATTTAAAGCCTCTAAAAACCTCCTAGAGGAACAGCTATTAGTCGATTCCAACTTGACAGCACACAACAATAACTGATTCACTCAAAATAGGAAGACAAATTGTGAAGCTTTGTGTGTACCCTGTTAAAGGTTTTAGAATGTATGATAGTATATAAAAAAGACAAGAAAATTTTTAGTTCAGGGGAAAATATTGTTTAGAAATAATAATTGGGAGCTCTGATAGTCCACTCCATTGGGAGCTGCTCTGCGAACCCATAGTCCGCACCTTCCTTGCAGTTCAAATATACCAGTGGCTCCACGGGAGAGGAACAAGCCATCTCCTCCCATGTGATTTATAAACTTGCAAACCCCATGGAGGGTCAGTTATGAGTTGATGCCAACTCAACAGCAGTGAGTTTGAGTTTTGAGGTGTGGCAGTATAGAACATGCAATACAAGCTCACTTTCTACACTTGTTCCTATCATGAAAATATCAGTTTACTAAATTCGTATTTTTAGTACAACGGGAGGAAAATGAGAATCTATAAAATAAAGCAAGGCACTTGGTCTTCAGGAGAAAGATGACAAATGAAGTGATGGTATAAATCAAAATTTGTTATTTTCATTTAGTGACCTATCAATGATAAGACCATTAAAATGGTTTATTGGTTATGATTTTAATTAGGGAATATAAAATTATAATTAGAGAAATAAAATTAAGATTTGCACAAAATTGGAAAATTCTTTTAGAATTAGACAAAAACTTTGCCATCATTTAGAAAATTATTAAACTTGATCATACCAAGAATTAAATTTAAGTTTCAAAATTCAATTTGTTCTAATTTAAAAAATAATTATGCTATAGAATGCATTACCAATGTATATTTTAGCTATCAAAAAATAAATTTAGTATTAAATTGCTTTGGGTAGGAGGTGCATGTATGTACCTTTATCTGCTACGATTTTTGGTGTCTGAAGGAATAAGCTCCCATGTTGCAGATCCATCATTTCTCCTTTGAGTTTGTCTTCTAAAACATCCACAAGGGCAAGTTCATCAGCCAGAGACTAGAAATACAAAAATGGATGTTAGTATTCTAATCCATCCAAGATAACCCTGCTCAAAAGCTATTTTAAAAGACTCTTAGTATCAAATGTTTAAAAACTTTGAGGATTTTAATTTGGCATCTAAGTGTGCTCTTTTGACAATGTCACCAAACAGGGCTTCAGTAGTGACCTGCTAAGTCAGAATGAAGCTCTGGTGGCATGAAGTTGCACCACCAATTCAGACACGTGGTTCAAATTCACCAGCTGCTCCAGGCAACCTCCTCCCATACAATTTACTGTCTCTCAAAAACCCACTAGAGGCCAGCTATGGGTAGGTTCTGACTTGATGGTATATAACAATATTTAAGACATCTTATTTTCAGAATTCATTTTCTACTATATATATTGGATACAACTTAACTGATAACACAAACTGCTTTAAAAATATGGTGACTGTCCTTGTTCTTAACACTAACTATATACAAAGAGGCAGCAGTGTGATGCCCATATATTTATCTCAATATAGGCCTTGTGCTTAGCTTGTATTGTGAATGGGATAACATGGCATGGGGGGCGGGGAGGAAGAAAAAATATGGAGAGACTTGAAGACTCCTGAGAACAACTTGGTTCAATAGTAGCCCCATGATGTAGCAAGTTCTCCCATTAATAAGGGAGGTTGAAGAACAAACCAGCTCAATTCAGAAATAATCTTTGAGAGTGTCTACATCCCTAAGGTCACCCTTGTTTTGAAGGATAACAGAGATTTTATTTAAATCACCAAGAGTTTTTGTGAACCTTACAGTAGGAATTGAAGCTCTCTTTGATGCTCAAAGTAATCAACTTGGCTCTAGATCAAACTATATACTTTTACTGGGAACAAGAAAGGCTCAGAGACAAATGCGGTGAAAAATCAGTAGATTTCCCATACATGACCAATCTGGATTTGTACCTCTAACACTGGTGTAGCCTTAGAGGTTTCTTGTCTTTTAAATATTAGCCAATTGTATCTACTAAATTGACATTGGGCAAGCTAATGAAATCCACTAAATTGACATTTAATCTCAATTTATTGTCATTTCTTATAAAAATTAATCAATACTAATTAACCTTTCAATCTTCCATTTTTTAATTTCAATTATTCTATAGAGAAGTTCTTACCTATTAACACTTTATAAAACAGTTATCATTCCTAGCTAAATTCTTACTAAATTTGTTTTTAAGGCTTTTAATCCTCCTGTGTGACTTATAGCCTCTGAAAACCCGCTGGGAGTCAGCTATAAGTTGGTTCTGAGTGGATGGTATATAATAAAATAACAGACTAGACAAGAATAAATATAGTCTCCCAACATTTAAGTATCCTTTAAGTGCAATTATGTCTTCCAAAGGTAATACTTTGATCAGCTACACAGATGATGGGTACTGCTGGGGAAGAAAGGTAGATAAGTGACTTTGAAGGATGAGGTACTGTAGCATAGAGTAGAATGTGAAGCATCAGGAAAGCACTAGCCAAAAGAACAGTAAGAACCAGGTCCTGTCTTTTTATTTTATACTGGTTTACTTACAAAGTTCGCATGCATTGTTTTTCATGCTGCATCTTTCCCGTTTCCTTAACCCACCCCTCTCTCCATCCATCAAACTATGTGACCCTATGATTACCCCCCTCATCCTCACCCCTCTGCTCCCACCCTAAATGTTTTGATGATTTTCAAAATAGCTTTACTCCTTTGCAGCTTTAACAAGATGAATCTTTGTTTTTAAAGTACTAAACTAATGCACTGTACTTTAATAAGCAGCTATGTATGCAGATGGTACAACCTGGCTTGCAGTACATGAAGAGGACTTGAAGTGCTTACTTATGAAGATCAATGACTTCACACATAATCTGTTTATACATCAACACCAAAGAAACAAAATTTGTCACAACTGGAACAACAGGCAATATCACGATAGAGAAAAGATTTCAGGTGTCAATGATTTCATTTTCCTGCAATCCACGACCAACACTCATGGAAACAGAAGAAACACAATCAAAAGATATACAGCATAAGCAAATCTGCTATCAGTGACTGCTTAATGTCAGAGAGCATGGATGTCAGTTTAAAGACTAAGGTGTCTGACTTAAGCCATGGTATTTTCAATTGTTTCTTATGCATGTGAAAGTTGGACAATGAACAGAAAGACCAAAGAACTGATGCATTTGAATTGAAGTGTACTGAATGTCCCATGGACTGTCAAAAGAAAACAAATTTACCTTGGACAAAGTGCAACCAGGGTGCACCTTAGAGACAAGGAGATGAGACTATCTCACTTTGGGCGTGTTGTCAGGAGGGGCTAGTTCTTGGGAAAAGACATGAAGCTTGGAAAAGAGAAAAGTCAGATCAGTAGAAGATGACCCTCAATGAGATGTATTGACATAATGCAATAGGCTCCAGCATGGTGGAGATTGAACATGACAACAGTATAAAATTGAGCAAGGTTTTGATCTGTTATACAAAGGTGACCCATCTGTTGGGAGCCGACTCAACATCAACTCAACAGTAACAATACAACAACTTAATAATAGCCACAGCATTCTGTCAAGGTACAAAGTACTCTGAATTACCATGCTAATTTTAGGACTATCACATGTGTGGCACTGAAGTCAACTCGGCAAAAGCATTTAAGTCTTAAGTGGGAAAGGATGTCTCACTATCTCAGATCCTGTATTTTTGCTGCAGTGGGTGGAGAACAATTGGTTGAGAAATGCACACTCAGCTGGCAAGGAAGGAAGCGATCCAACACTTTATAAAAGAAAACAAAACAAAAAACCAAACCTACAGTGCTGAATTTAGCTGCATCTGCATGAAGCAGTCTCCCCTTCGGAGGACACACAGAAGCGTGACTAAGTACTGATGCAGCCATTTGCCTTAAATCTCCCTCATACTCATGTATTTTATAGCTTATGAATTCATTATGTATTTTAATTAAGCTGTCAATATTTTTGTATTAGGTGCCATCACGTCAGTTTCAACTCATGGCAATTATAAATGAGCTGAAACCACAAAGAGTAATTAAGGAGCAAGATCAGTTAGAAGATTAAAATACCACGGTTAAATCCTTGTTTAAAATATCAAGTCCTTTTAGTCTCAGGTCCTGCATGGATTAGATACAGCTACTTAACTTGCCTCTTCTTCCACTTGGCTAATAAACTACTGCTATTTGTGCCTTGGTATTTGATGTCTGCATTTTTATACTCAAGTGTTTTATCTGCATGAAGTTTTGTAGGAAGAAAGGTCTATTTCCACATGATTAATTAAATGGCCTTGCACTATTTATTTGATCCTCTTGGTTCTTGACATGCCAATAGGCTCAAGTATATCAGACTGTGGGGATGACACAGGATCAGGCAAAGAGCTATGGTTCACAGGGTCATTCAGAGTTGGGCAACGTAAGGACACCTAATAACCACCACCATTTTATAGATAAATACAATGGGGGCTTATTTCCAGCCTTCTAGTTGGTTCCATTAATCTGTCTATTCTTAGAAAAATAAAAACCACTTTGCAACACCTCTCCTTAAGAGACCTTTTGTGCTGTTGACCACAAGATAGTAGCTACAGTTGGCTCACCCAAGGATACTCAGCCCCCAAACAGGCACTGAGCATTTTTGATAAGTTAAAATAAGATTTTTGTACAACTATGAAGAGGACCTGAAGCGCCTGCTGCAGAGTGTCAAGGACTGCAGCCTACAATACGGATTGAGGCTCAATGTCAAGATGACAAAGATTCTCACCACTGGACCAATTGGCAGCATCAGGATGGATGGTGAAGAGATTGAGATTGTACACAGCTTTAGTTTGCTTGGCTCCATAGTCAACAGTCTTGGCACCAGCAGCTAGGAAATTAAAAGGCGCATTGCCATGGGAAAGTGTGCTGTTAAGGACCTCTCCAAAGTACTGAAGAGCAATGGTGTCTCTCTGGAGACTAAGGTGCATCTGATACAGGCCATGGTCTTCACAATCACTTGTTTTGCATCAAAGAGTTGGTCAATGACCAAGGAGGATGGAAGGAGAATTGATGCCTTTGAGCTGTGGTGCTGGAGAAGAGTATTGAGAATACCATGGACTGCTAGGAAAACAAATAGATTTGTCCTGGAAAGGGTTAAACCGGGTGGCTCCTTGGAGGCAAGGATTCTGAGGCTCCGTCTAACATACTTTGGACATGTTGTGAGGAGAGACCGGTCCTTGGAGAGGGATATCATGCTTGGGAGGGTGGAGGGACAGCGTAGGAGAGGAAGGCCCTCTATGAGGTGGATTGATTCAGTGATTGGGATAATTGGGATGGGAGTGTCGGAGACAGTGCGATTGGCACAGGACAGAGCAGAGTTTAGGGCTGTTGTACATAGGGTCGCTATGAGTCGCAGGCGACTCGACAGCACATAACAACAACAACATGACGACATGATGATGTCAACATCTGGCCCCTCCTCTTGGTTGTTAAAATGCAGAGACTATGATTAGTAGCAGAGTAGAATTCATGACATGGCCAAAAAAAAAATAATCCATGATCAAATTACACAAAGTAAAAGTGAAGTTAATCAGTATTAGTACAAATATTCACTATTTGGTGTACGTCCATTAGTAAATACATCCTGCATTATTCTATTCGTAATAAAGTCAACATCCCTGCTCTCATGGGGTATGCTGGAATTCAGCAAATGGACTACAGTGGTTTCAGATAGTAGAAGTGCTACAGAAGATATATAATATAAACAGGGCACTTTGAAAGTTATTGGGGAGGAATATATTAGCTACAGGAAGGTGAAGAGCTTTGACATTTACACAAAGATTTAAATGACAGGGAGAGACTAGGTAAAGGGGCAGATAGGAAAAGGCTTCAAGCAGAAATGAGTTTGGTGCAAATACTCAAGAGGTGAAGTCAGAGATGAGAACACAACACTGCTTTGGAAGAGTGCTACCAACATATGTTCTATGTGAACACTGCCCCTGGAATTGTGTCAGAGGCAGGCAGACAGACTAATGAGGTCTCACAAGATTTTATGTATGTGCATGAGCACACGTGTGGTGTGTTGTATGTATGCATATAAATACCACTGAAGAGTTAAAGAGGGGAGCTTCTCACTTTGCAAAAGCTTAACAGGCAAGTAGGTAATGGTGGGGGGGTGTTGGCAGGGATGGGGGCAGTTGTCAAGAGAAAGAAACTAAGTCTTCTTCATAATCCTCGATGCCTTTAAGAATCTTATGTAAGGTACAGAACCTTTCAACTCTTACGTCCTATCCTCACTCAATCTCTAGGGGCAAAGCAATGCCTGTCTTCTATAAAGGATAACAGCTATGGCCAGATCTGACTGTTAATGTCCACGTGATCTTAAATCTGAATTCTTTTTTCCCCCCAGCCATAATATACAGTTAGTTATCAATCCTTTCTTAGCCTGTGACTTTCAGGAAGAAATGAGAAAACATACAAACATCTCGCACATAGTTCTAATTATTGTTAGGTGCCCTTGTGACATATATGACTCATAACAACCCTATGAACAAAATACATGAACCCTGTTCTATCCTGTGACATCCTCACCGTCTCAAACATATTTGAGCCTATTGCTGCTGGAACGATGTCAGTCTATGACCCACCTTTCTCAGCACCTTTCTGAAGAATAGGCCTCGCCTAGCAACCTGTCCCAAGCATGTAAGTTGAAGCTTAGCCATCCTTGCCTCCAAGGAGCATTCTGGCTCCACTTTTCCAAGTAATATCTGTTTGTTCTTTTGGTAGTCCATGGAATGTTCAGTACTCTTCTCCAATATCACAACTTAAAAGCATCAATTCTTCTGTTATCTTTATATATTGTCCAGCTCTCAGACGCATAGCTTGAAAACACCATGGTGATGCCTAGTGGATACTGGGCCTTTCTGTGTCTTTGGACAGTTAACACATTGGCTGCTGACCAAACTGTTGCAAACTTGAGTCTGCCTAGAGTCACCTCAGAAGGGCCTTGTACACAACATCAGAAAAAATCAGCCATTGAAAACACCATGGGGCACAGTTTTACTCTGACAAGCACAGGACTGCCAGCAGTTGAAATTACCTTGGCAACTTTTCTTGATTTATCAAATAGCGATAGTGCAAAATCTTACTGAATATTAAAAATTTTACTGTACATGAATCTTTATTCACTAAAGCATGATTTAGAATTTCTAATTAATAAAAACAGTCTTTTGCCCAGACTCATTCTTGCATTTTCTCTTAGTACTTTGAAAAAGGGCTCTTAAAGATTCTCTGCACATACTTCCTAAGGCACCGTAGTCTCAGCAATAAAAGGAAGAGAGCACTTAACTGAAAAATAGGAGTAACAGACGCACAGCAAGTCTTTGAAGATTCCCAGTGTGTCGGCAGCAGGGTTTGCTCACTCAAGCACTCGAGTTGGACCTGAGAATTACCTAACTTCAGAAACCACCTCAATCATTTAATGAAGAGCGTTTTATATCTAGGATAAAGTGGATCACAGAGGTATTCTTTGTAAAATAATGCTAACTCAGATATAGCTGTCTGAAAAACCCAACTTTGGAGATTACCAGGAAGAAAGCAAATCTCTAGCTAGTATTTCATCAAAACCTAGGTTTTTAGCTGCTAAATACAGGCATAAAATAATTACATTGCAGTCACTGTGGTTAAGAGCTACAATTCTGATTCAAAATATAACTCTTGCTCTCAGCTGTTTGTGGGCAAGTTACTTAATCTCATTAGACCTCAGTTACAGCATCTGAAAAGGAGATACAATCAATTCCTCTCTTAGGCTTATGGTTTAAAATGAAGCATTTTAAACTATTTTAAACCTGATAAACATTCAATTAAAAAAAACACCCAAGAAATATGAGTTTGAGTACTGTTTGTTTTTGTTGCCACGCACAGTGAGCATGAATTCGTTATTTAAGTTCCTTTCAATTTGGGAAGCAGGTAGGTATTTCTAAGGCTCAGTGCCTGGACAAATACAATTCGCTTTAAAAAATGTACAGGAATAATGATTTATTTTTATTTTTCAAAGAGAAAAGTAAACTGAGGGGAGGGGTGGTCAGGTTGGAAAGTGTGCAACTATGAATGAATGGAAATCCAGAGTCTGTAAACTTTCATTAAAAAACAAAACAAAAAACTTTCATTAAAATAAATTTTTAAAAAGTAGAAAATGTACAGGAACTTTATTTTTCTGGTCTACATTACATATCTTAGTTAATGTCTTTAACAGAAACTTCTCAGTAAAGATTCAGAATCTGTTCCATTGGGATTTAACTTTGTAAACAGAAATATGCTTGGCTAGGAGTTAGACAGCCCCCACATGTGGTACAAAGGGGTAATGTGCTCTACCAGAGCAAGCAGCATGCTTTTCTTTCTTTCTTTGGTTCCTATGCTGAAGGCGCCACCAGAAAGAACAGTATTCTATTCAGTGAGGTAAACAAGAAAAAGGCTTCTTTCCTCAAAAATCCATGTGGACTGAAGAAAACTAGCCAGTAAGAACTCTTTAGCTCTAAGTCAAAAGTCAGAGGTCTACAGAGGTAAAAGGCAAAATATTCTGAAGTGGAAGACAATGCTGAAGGTGACAGAAGTATGGTGTGTTGTGTACCATCGAGTCAGAACCAACACACTGCTGATCATCTGGTGGGTTTTCAGCAGCAGTTAATCACATGGGAGATTGACCATCCTTCTCCCATGAAGCAGCTAGTGGCCTCAGTGTGCCTTTGGGATTACAGAGCAGCTTCTTGCTATTTGGCCACCAAGACTCCCTTCTAAGTATGGCAGTGTTAAATTTCCATATGTGGGTACGGTGAATTATTAGAATATGGCTTATACTTAGGAAAACCTCAATGAAGGTTATATTGAAAGACCCCATTTTTCATATTCCTATAAATTTTCTCTAACTTTGAAAATATTTTAATAAAGTTATTGGGTGAAAATTTGTGCTAAGTAGCAGGACAGTTACAGCATCTCAAAAAGCTTCCTTATATATTTAGTGATTACAGAGGGAAAAGGGACCTTTGCAGAAGAGAAACTTTACAGTTATCACCTTTATCAGATTAAATTCAAGTCCATGAATAAGTAGACACATTGAACATTTTGTCTTTAAGTCACTTACTTCATAAAATACTACCCCAAAAATTCTAGCCTGAACCTAATTACAAGGAAGCGTTGTTGAGTACCAGAGAATCAGAACCGACCCATAGTTGACCCTCCAGCAGGTTTTCAGAGGCAGTTAATCACACAGGAGAAGTTTGCCCATCCTTCTCCCAAGGAACAGCTGGTGGATTTGAACTGCATGCCTTCAGGACTGCAGTGCAGCCTCTTGCCACTAGGCCATTATATAAACCTAAACTGAGAAACATTCTAAAACCTGACCTGGAACTTCTGAAAAGTCATTGACATAAGAAACAAAAAGTCTGAATAATCTTTGATTAAAAAAAATTAGAAGAGTATATAACATGTATGATTTTGGATAGGCATGAAATGAAGAGGTTGTAATCAATGTCATAAAACAAAATTAGTTGAAAAACAAGCTACATTGTATACTTTTACTAGTATCAAAAAACTCTTAAAAATTTAGTGTACATAAATGTCTTAGCTGCTAATCAAAAGGCGGGAGATTCAAATTCATGAAGAGTACCTAAGAACAAAGTCCTGGTGATCTACTTTGGAAAAAGTCAGTCACTGAAACCAGCATGGAGCACAATTCTAGTTTACTTGGATATAGGTGCCAAGTGAGAGTAAATGGTTTATATTAGATAATATACCCTGAGCGTAGTAACTCTAAGGTCTTTGAAGAGACTATCTTCTCAAAATTTTAGGTGATATATTCTCAATTCTTTAAAGTATCATGTCTGTAATTTATTTCAAATCATTTAGGACAAAAACTCTTTAAAACAGATTGCAAACACATACACATACTGCAACTAATTACATGGCCTTCTTGAAACCTACCTTTCCCAAAATGCTGATCGCGCATGCCATACCAACTTGTCCAACACCCACTACAGTGATCTTATTGTTTGGAACTGCTGCTTCCTCTTCCGCAACTGGTGCAATGAGTTTTTCCTTAAGAGTTGCCATTGTGCCCTGGGGGGTGTAGGGGGAGAGTGCAGGGGGGGGGAGGGGGAGAAGAATAACATTGTAATTTTATCATAGATAAAGCTGGAAAGGAATTTTTGAAATGTTACAGCTGCAACTGTAGCTTTAGCCAAATTGTGCCTAATGATATCCAGAGCAAATCAATATTTTGACCAATTGAGAATTTAATCGAGGCTGAAAACTATTTGTAAAATTACAATTTTAGTTTACTCTGCCTACAATTTCATATTCAAATATAATAGGCTATAACCACTTAAGTCTTATGCTGTTATATATATCCGGCAAAATATATACATGTTCATATTTTAATTAGTCGAGGCATGTGATTGAAATCCACCAGCTGCTTGGCTGGAGTAAGATGAGCTCTCCTATTGTTGTTGTTGCTATGTGCCAGCTATGAGTTGGTTCTGACCCAACTGATGTAACACATAGAATTTAGAGGAGAGCTGGTAGGGAGGTCTGGTGGCCCAGTGAGAAGAATCCGTACTGAAATCCTGATTGTACTGTTCCATGGGAGATAGATGGGCAATCTCCTCCTGTGGGATTACTGCCTCTGAAAACTGGCTGGAGGGTCAGCTTTGGGCTGGTTCCAACTTAATGACATACAACAAGTGGTGCTTCATGCTAAGTACTAAATTGCTGACCGAGAGGCCAGCACCTGCTCTGTGCGAGAATGATGAGGTAGTTGCTCCTATAAGGATTTATACAGGATTTTCAGAAATCCTATGGGGTAGATCTACCTGTCCTGTGATGCTGCTGTGAGCTGGATCTGATTCAAAGGCAGTGTGGTTTGGGGTATACAAAATTTAACTGTAACCACTAAAACAAGTAGCCAGTTAAGTATATAGATTCAATGGCTAACACTACTAGAGTCATCACTTTAAAGGTATTTGACTGGCTTGTCTGCTTTAACTCTCACTTCATATGTATCACAATGCCTTGGGTACAGAACTTGAGTGTTTCATAATGATATAGAGACAATGAAATGATGGTGAATAATGTTTATTCACAACTTGCAAAAAAAAAAAAAAAAGATTACTCTCAATTCTTTTTAGTGTACCTTAGAGGCTTGTTGGAAAATGGGTAGATACAGAATATAATTGTTTTTCTTGAAAAGGTAACATCAGCTGTTACCTTTGAGTCAGAACCATTCTAACTTCCAAAAATGCAGATCAAACATAAAACTTCAGTGAAAAACAAAAAGCTGAAACCAGTTGTGGAACGTTCCTTACAGTAAGGCCTAATCTGTTAACAGATCACTCTGTATTTTAAAAGTAAAACAAGTGGTAAAGATGTTAAATGTC
This sequence comes from Elephantulus edwardii, assembly GCF_000299155.1. Taxonomy (NCBI): domain Eukaryota; kingdom Metazoa; phylum Chordata; class Mammalia; order Macroscelidea; family Macroscelididae; genus Elephantulus; species Elephantulus edwardii. The sequence goes on along the minus strand of NW_006400329.1, from coordinate 44,189 downwards.
ACAGATAAATTCCATGTAAAACAGTAAAAAACAATAACCCACAAGTGAGAGTACAGATAATCAGTTAAATCTTTTCTTCATACTTAAAAAAACTATGAATGTGAATCTACTCCGTTGTACTTTTTATTTGACGGTTTACTTCTTCCTGATGCTATTGTCACTTCTGAGGTGACTTTACATGTTTCAAAGTCTGTTCAAGTCTTGTTTCTGCTTCTAACCTACAAAGGGCTAAGTAACAAGACCTAGTTTAATAACTGTATATGCGAAGTAGGAGTGACTAAGGCTGAGCTGGAATGAAATACTCGATTTAGGAGACAGGTATATAACAACTACTTAAATATCTATTTTGTTCAATAGCTTTTTTCCTCCCTCAGCTCCCCCCCCAAAAAAAAAATTCTCACAATCTTTAGGGAATAAATTAGGAGTAGAGCAATTATTCTGCTTTTAGAGAGCTCATTTCAAGTTTCTTTGTGGATTAGAAAGAGAAAATACACATTGTTGAGCAATTGTCTCTAAAAATAGATGACTTTACAATGCAATTCAGGTGCGTCCTGAATGCTGAGGAATGAATGCTGCATGCTTATTGGTGAGAGGCATAAATGATAGTTTCGTTACATTTAAGCTTTGTTTTTGTGGGTTTTATTTTAAAAAATCCATATATATAACAGACGTTCAAACACATCTTTAAGATTTAGGAACTGGTTCTGTGGCGCGGAGTTGCACCACTAAGCCAAAGAAAAGGCACGCAGTGCGAATGGGTAGATAGTCTCCTCCCTTGAAATTCACCGTCTCTGAAAACCCACTGGAGGGTCAGCTAGGAGTGGGTTCTGACTCAATACACCGTACACAGTAACATATTTTTAGATCTAAAGCGTTTCTTTCAGATCTTTCTGGGGAGGAGGGGATATGGTTTTTGTTTTGTTGGTGTTTTGTTTTGGGGTTTTTTTTACAAGAAATACCAAGAAATTACTATTGCATTATACGCATTCCGGTGCCACGACTTGCAGGAGGCTGTAGGGAAAAGGGATGGTGAACCAGCTGGGTGAAAGCACTATGGGCCCTTTCCACACTCCACCCCACCCCCACCCACCCCCGCAGCTACAAGCCGTTAGAAATTAAGCAGTGCCTTCAACTCAGAAAGGAAGCGTTTGCAGAATACCTCTCAAGTCTAGCATTTTCAAAACATGCGTTTTGCCTTCTAATTCTTCCAGCAGGCAAGTGCGAGCGTGCCCCTTCCTCAACCCTAATTGCAGCGTGCACTCAGGTTCGCCGCCCCCAATCACCTCTCTGCGCGCTGGCAGCAGAGAGCCGCGGGTCACCAGGGAAGGTGGCAACCAAAGATCTCCGTGGAAAAAAGGTCTCCAGGGGCAAGCCTAGGCCTTCTTTACCCAGAGTTGGCCTAGTAAACAAAAACCTGCGGCATCAAGACGCGAGCAGAGCTTCCCGGAGCCGCCTGTGCAAAGGGTGAAGCCGGGGCGCAAGGCCGAACCAGCGCATCATCTGATGCTTGACCCTCATTCCACGGTCGCTGGGGCATTTCTCCGTTACTGAGGATGTAGGGTCAGGTACCCAGGAGTAATGGGTCCTCCTTCACGAGACTCGGTTCGGGCTCCCTCCTCTGCCTCTCGGACACGTGCCTCCCTCCTGGAAGTGGCCGCCATGAGTCCTCAAGGGCAAGCAGGGCCCGAGTTTAGCTGCAGATGCAACAAGTTTCTCCCGCAGATAGCACAGGCCAAAGGAGAGCCCGGGCGGAGGACAAAGCCTGGAGCTCGCCGCAGTGCCCTTGCCCCACCTTCTACGCCTCCGACCGAGAGCGGCCCCAGGACGAGAGGCTGAGGCGGACCCTAGTCCGGATACTCAGAGCCCGAGGCCCTTGAGTGCAAGCAGAGGGCAGGTGTCCCTCTCGGTCTTGCCACTCAAGGACTCTCCAGCCGTCTCCCCTCACTTGTCAGGGACTCAGGATTCAGGGTTCTGATAGCAGACTTACCAGGCGAGAGATGCTGCAGAAGGTCGCAACCACCGGGCGAGGAGGATGGCGTGGGGTGCTCGGGTCTGCTCCGGCGCAGGATTTGTAAAGAGGAAGGAGGAGGCGGTGCCCAGTGTCTCCGCAGCCTCTTAGGTTTCTCCTTTGTGATTGGAAACCCGAGCACCGCCTACCCCTCCCCTCAGCTCGCTCAATCCCCTTCAAGGACAAGAGCTCAAGTGTGCTGTGCACACGCCCTCCCCGCCCCCCCCCAAAGGAGGTCACCTTCAGGTGGCCAAGGCGGCCTTGGCGGCTCTAGCCTGGTCTCTCAGTTTGCAGGCTTTGTAGAGGCCCGTCCTCGACCCTAATATGGCCTGTCTCCAACCCGCTGGATTTTTCATGTGGTTGGGCTTGATATCATCCAAATAGAAAGTTTTCCTTTGGCATCTCAGATCTCTCTTTAAGCTGACATGTTAATGGTGTATTTCCCCCTCATATACCACTGCTGCTTCTGAACATTAAAAAGAGACCCAGAAAAAAAAAGAGACCCAGATGCTTAATAGTTCAGTCATAAAGTTCACTTGATGAAACAGCAAGGTTTATTTGAGAAACACTCCTTGACTATCCACTAGTTGTCCTCTGAACTTCCTCTGCAAGTCTAGAGGTCTCCTCTGGGCAGTCATGAAAGGTTACTTTTGCTTTCTCTCAAGAGAAGAAAATGAGGCCACAAGATGTCATGAAATTCTCAGTTAATCGTAAAATTGGCATGTGGTCATTCATCGATCTCCGTGTCCTTCAAGCTCAGACCAAAACCGGTACCTCGGTACCGTGTTGGGGAATGGCCGACTCAGTGAATGATTGATCAGGTGTACGTATTCTGAAGGTTTTCAGCTGCATTTCATGAAAATAAGCCCCTTACATGCTGCTTCTGTGTAAAAGATAACTTGTTATAAATGACCATTCATGAACGCTGCGTTAGTGTCTTTTCAGTACCAAGCACTCAACAAGGATTACTATCACACCAGGCCCCTCTTGAGACGCTCCCATTTTAGAAAATGCATACAAGTAGGTAAACAGTTCATTACAACAAACTGTGATAAGTAAAATACAATAAAATTCAAAGGAAGAAGCCACTAACAAGGATGTGTGAAGCAAAATAAATAAGGCTGAAATTCTCCCAGATTTTTCAAGATTATTTTAACCAGAAAGTGGGGACTTTGAAGGACACAAAAGGTATTTTTAAGATTTTTATTTTATATTATTTTCCTCACAAAGTTCGTCTCATTGTGTTTCATACTATTCTTCATTCATGTTGTGTTTCATACAATCCTTCCTGTACCTTGTGTTTTATAAAATCAATCACCATTGGACCTTGTCTATCATAGTTATTGTTATGTGCTGTGGAGTCGTTTGCCACTCATAGCGACCCTATGTACAACAGACCTAAACCCTGGTCTATCCTGTGCCATTCGCACTGCCTCTGACACACCCATCCTGATTACCCCAGTCACTGAATCAATCCACCTCAGAGAGGGTCTTCGCCTCTTGGGCTGTCCCTCCACCCTCCAAG